>NW_004955586.1:359565-563296 GCF_000276665.1 Chinchilla lanigera
GGCGGGGGCGACGCCCAGCCCGCGGGAGGGCGGAGGAGGTTCGCCGCCCAAGGAAAAGGAGAAAAGGAGAAGCAGGTCAGGAGCGCCCCAGCAGCCAGCCGGTCGCTGGGACCGCAGGTAAGCGTGCAGCGCCCGCTCAGTCTGTCCCCTTGGGCTCCTAAGGGCGATCCCCGAGAGCTGGCCCCCGGCGCGAGAGGCTCGGTGGCATCGTGTGGACCTGGAGGGCGGCGGGACGGCGGGGCGAACGCTCCCTCCGCCCGGCGGCGGTTCTGAGCCGGGCCGGGCCATCCCAAAGGCAGAAGCGAAGCGCTGAACTCCAGGACCCGCACTCGCTACAGTGGGAACCCACGTGCCGTGGGAAACAGGGCTCCGCGACGCGTTGTCTAAGGGGGAGCGTGTATATCCAAAACCTTTAACCTCACTCAAACCCTCGCCACCCCTCTGGGCAACTGAGCCCCGAGCCTTACTCGAGCAGGTGGTCCTTGAGACAGGACTCTCGGGGACTCGGTTTGCCGCACCCAGCAAGTGGGTGCGGTGCTGCCTGAGGAGGGCAAACGCGCCCGCGTCCCGACGGCTGGGCGCAGCACCACCAGGCGGGGCCCAGAACAGGTGCCCCCCGGCGTGGTGGGATGGAACGGAGCCTGTAGACAGCGGGTGAGCACCGGGAAGAGGCTGGTGTTCTTGAGGTGTGCGCGTTTGGGCAGAGACTTCACTTTCAGGGGTCTGGAAGTATAAGCACAGTGAAGGGGAGGAAGAGAGCCGACCCGTCTCCCAGGAGCCAGAGGAAGATGGAGGTTTCCCGTGGCTGCTTGGACAGTGACACCTCCAGCCTCTACTGCACGCATGAACCCCAGGGGACCTTGTTGAAATGAGGTTCTGATTCAGAAAGTCTAGGGTGGGGCCCGAGAGTCAGCCTTTCTAACAAACTCCCATGCTGCTGCTCCTCAGACTACAGTTTTTTGGGCACAACTATTTTTTGCTCAACAGGTTGATAATCTTCGGACAAGTGGCGGGGGGGTCCTGAGAAGAGGTCCTAAGATGTACAACTCCATCCCCACCCTAAACACGCGCATTTAAAACAAACCATTGCTACTGATTTAATAGTGAAGTCTTTTACTTTTCTTACCGGTTTTCTAGGCAAATACATGATCTGATAGCAGAGCTGGCCTCCAGGACATGCAACCTGCACTCGATTTAATGCTGAAATTCTTAATGACGTTTGAACGAGGGGGCTTGCATTTTCATTTTGCACTGGGTCCCACAAATGATGTAGCAGATCCTGTCTCAGTCACCATAGGTAGCAAATAGCAAAAACCATTTCTTCCATCAAGGTTTGAGCTGGTCGGTGATGTTGAATAAAGGTTCATTAAGCAAGATATTACAGTTGCTCTAATCTTTCTCAATTTCTGTTTGGCCATCTTATGAAGTAAGCTTATTTGTATAACCCCACTCATGAATGGTATGACAGAAATTATTGCTTTATTAATATTAATAATTAACAGTGCATCAAGAGCTTAATTCTCAGTAGGGAATACTACTACGTGTGATGTCAAAATAATTTGTGAATTGAGGTAGGAGTTATTTCTGAAGGATTGGGGAGTCTCGTAAAATTTTGATTAGGTTAAAATCTGAAATGAGCTGGACCTTGCTTGGTTTGACTGCTTAAGCAGCTCAAATGCAAAGCTAGAAGACAAAACGTGGCCAAATTTTGTAACTATTCAGGGGTATTGTTTTACAGGGCCTCAGCGGTAGGTCAGCCCTGATCGAACTGATCAGATTCTCTTCTGCTTTCATCATTCCCGCATCGCTGCAAGGTGACTTTCCTTAAAAGGAGGATAGAGCAAATTTAGCTATTGAAAAACACTAAAGAAATACAGGGCCAGCATCTATGTTTTGTCTGTCAATTATTCTTGCCCCCAAACACACATACCAGGTGTATGGATGTACTTTTGTAGAAAAAAAATGGTGGAATTATAGAAAAGGGGAAAAAAAGTGGAACTCTAATTGTGGGGATGGTTTTGTTCATCAGTGGGAGAAAAAAGTCTGAGAAATGGAATTCCATCGGTGCGTTTGGCAGGGAAAGGAAAGCCGCTGTGTTTTAGTACCCGGAGCAGTCTTCCAGAAATGGTGAAGTGAGTTTGCTCAGGTATAAGGGAGAGCCAGCAAAGAAGCCAATTTTCCATGGTTGATGTGGTCATTCTGGGGTCTCCCGGGGGGGGGGGGACATCATGACGTATGTTCCTGATGCTTTCATTGCTCAGATAAACGAACAAACATTTTTCCATTTTGCTGCCAGAGAGTTCCCAGTCACTTTCAAATACATGCTACAAATTGGGATGAGCCCCATTAAATTAAAAAACGGGGAGGGAGAATGTGTTTCTGCAATTTTAATAGTTCCAAAATTAGAAAGGAGAAATTCTGCTTTCAATAAAAACCTGGGAGCTGGTTTTTATGCTGCATGAAGAACAGCCCTCCCTATCTCAAGGTAGAAAAAATTATTTTAAAATGTTTATGGTTTTAAAAATGCATAGGTCTTTAATCTGTGTGGAACTTATTTTGAGGGTGGTATGATGTGAGGTGGATGGCAGTTGAAAAATTTGGGGAAAACTATAAAATCCCTCAAAGATTCTTGTGAACACTCTGTTCCATTTTATAAATCTATTAATTCTTGAGTCCATTTTGTGTTTTTTAAATTGAAGTATAACTTACTCATGGTAAAGTTCACTCTATTAGTGTATAGTTCTAGCAGTGTATATAATCTTGTAATTACCACCATATCAAGGTACAGAAAAATTCTGTCACTCCTAAAAATTCACTATTTACTCAGTTTTTGTAGTCAAACCCCAGCCACCACTCTTAGCCCCTGGAAACTACTGATTTTTTTTGTCCCTATGCTTTTTGTCTTTTCTAGAATGCTCATATACTATGTAGCCTTCTGAGTCTTTTACATACCTAGTACATTTGAGATTCATCTATGTTGTTGTGTGGATTATTTCATTCTTTTTTATTGCTGAGTAATATTCCCCAGTTTGTTTATCCTTTCACCAACTCTTGATAATTATGAATAAAGCAAATATAAACATTCACATGCAGCTTTTTGTCTGAATATAAATGTTCATCTCACTTGGTTTAATAACCAGAAGTAGTATTACTGAATTGTGTGGTGAGTTTAACTTTATAAAATACTGCCCAACTTCCTCAAAGTGGCTGTACCATTTAGTTTTTTGAGGTTTTGTTTGTTTGCTTGCTTTTCTTTTGGTGGTACTGGGGCTGTAACTCAAGGCTTCACAGATGTTAAGCAGGTACTGTGCCTCTGAGCTACACCCCTGGCCCTGGTCATACATTTGCTTTCCCACCAGCAATGTATGAGAAGTCCAGTTGTTCAGCTTCCTTGGCAGCACTTGGTATTGTCAGTTTATTTCATTTTAGCCATTCCCATAGGCATGTGATAACATCTCTCCGTGGTTTTTGTTTGCTCTTCTCTGATGACTAAGGATGCTAAGCATCTTCTCATGTGCTTTTAGGTCATTTCTGTATCTTCTTTTGTGAAGTATCTGGCTTTTCCTCCCAGTGTGTTTGATTATGGAATCATAAGTTTTTTATATAACTGGATACAAATTCTCTATCAGATCTATATTGTAAGGATTTTCTTTTAGTATGTAACTTACCGTTTCATTTTCCTAATGATGTTTCTTTGAAGAGTAGGAGTTTTTATGTTTTACTTTTTTTTGGTACCAGGAATTGAACTCAGGACCTTGCACTTGCCAGGCAGGCACTTATGCTGCTGAGCTATATCCCTGGCCCAGGAGTTTTTAATTTTGTTAAAGTCTTATTTATCAAGTTCCTTTCTTCTATGGATAGCATTTTCAGTAATCTGTCCAACAAAATACCTGTCAGTCCAAGTTTACCAGCTTCGGGGCTGGGGATTTAGCTCAGCGGCAAAAGCGCCTGCCTGGCAAGCGCAAGGTCGTGAGTTCGGTTCCTGGTACCGGAGAAAAACCAAAAAAAACCAAAAACAACAAAACCAAGTTTACCAGCTTCATCCTGTGCTTTTTTCCAGACATTTTATATTTTTATCATTTACATGTAGGTCTGTAATTTCATTTCAGGCTAACTTTCGTGTGAAGGGTAGAGTTTTTTCATATAGCTACCCAGTTGTTCTAAAATCATATGTTGAAAAGATTCTACTTCCCACATTCCTTTTGACCCCTGTACCAAAAATTGTATATGTATAGGCTAGTTTTGATGTCTCAGTTGTATTTCATTGACATGTATGTCTATGCTGTGCCCATACTACTGTGGGTCTTACACATTTTTTTACAAAAGTGAATTCCTAGAAGATTTTTGTGTGTCATTTTTACTGCTTTTAGAAATTATAACCCCTTTTCGCCATCTCACTTCTTATTTAAAATACTATTGAGTAGGAAGGCTAATTTTCTTTTTTATAGATTCAATCAATCTTACTGAACTTCTATTTGTTTTATAGTTTTTTATTTTCATTGATTTCAAGGTAAATCCTCTTATTGTCTGTGAGTGGCCCCAGTATAGAGACCCTGTCTCCCGATATTTTTACCTCATTTAATTTTCTTGTCTCAGCGGACAGGTTTCCTTCTAAGGTAGTGTTAGGTAGTATTTTCTGATTTGAATGGGAATGCTTCTAATGTTGTACCAATAAGCATTATGCTTGCAGTTAGGCTTCTGGTTCTATCTTTGGAAGTTTTCTATTTTTATCTTACTAAAAGTCTAAAGTTCAATTTAAGCATTTCTGGTTACGCTTGGAATTTTTTTCACTGAAAGCCTAATTGGTTTTCAACTAGTCTTCCTGGTTTCGGGGTTCATATTTTGATCTCCTTTGAGAAATTAGTATTGGCTTTTATTTAGGTTGATTATGAAGAAACTATCTTAGTGAGACCCTATTTCAAAGTAAAAAAATGAAAGAAAGGTGGGGGATGTAGCTCAGTGTGAAAGCCCTGGATTGAAATATAACCCACTATGAGCATAACTATGTATTATTGAAACAAAACCTCACAAAGCATTATACATGTTTCATGTGCAGTATACTGAGATATTTTCAACTCTCTCCCATCTGTTCTATTTATTTTAATTAATCAATTTAATTAATTAATTTTGCAGTACTGGGGATTAAACCCAGGGCCTTCATAATGAGCTACATCCCTGGACCCTTTTTAATTTTGAAATAGGGTCTCACTGAGTTGCCCCAGCAGGGCTCAAACTTGGGATCCTCCTGCCTCAGTCTCTCTGAGTGTTGGGATTACAGGCGGTGCAACTATACCTGGCTTCTATTTTGTTTTAAATTGATGATCATGTTCCTCTCAAGTGATTTGACCATCCTTTCATTTGATTTCATTATCCATAGTTTAGAAAACACTGCTTTATAAAACTGCTCATTTAATTTTGAAGCCCCCGAACTTCTGACTTGTGTCTAAGACAGATTCATTTTCTATCCGATCCTTCTATGATGCAACATAAGTTCATTTGTAATACCCCAAGATAACTCTTAACTACACACATTGCTCCTTCAAAGTGTCATTACACGTTTCCGTGTGATCCCGAGACTTGTCTCCTAGCGTTCCTCCTTGACCCCACAGACCGGCCAGGAAGTATGGTCTTATTAATTCCGTGCTTGAAACCCTCTACTAACCTCTTGCCACATTGAGGATCAATCGTCAGATCCCCACTGTTGCTTCCTTTCTCTTTTATTCTCACTCTTCTCCAAGCACACCAGCCTATGCACTGGTCCACACCCAACCCAAGCGTTTGAGGCTCTCCCAGCCTTTGCACTTGCTGCGCACCCTGCCTGGGACACCACTTTCACCAGATACTGTAGTCACAAAACTTGTACCCCGGTTTTATTGGGTTGTTCTCTAGCCCTCATCCTAAAGTAGTACTCCCAACTGACTACTGGAAAGATTCATTCTCCTATTCCACTTTTGTTTTTCTTCGTAAAATTACCTGCAGTTATGTTATTTAATTATTTGTTTGCTGATCCAAGATCTTTTTTTCCCTCTGCTGGGATATAGGTTCTAGGAGGGCAGGGACTTTGCATTCTTTGCTTACTGTTTTTTTTGGCTTTTTGTTTTGTTTTTTTTGCCAGTACCAGGAATCGAACTCACGACCTCATGCTTGCCAGACAGGCGCTGTGCCGCTGACCTAAATCCCCAGCCCCCTCCTTGCTTACTGTTGCACTGTCAGAATCTGGAACACTATTGACACATAGATACTCAGTAAATATGTGTTGAATGGCTAAATGAACATACCTAGCCTCTAGAAGAGATCAGATAATAATCCTAAGAAATTCAAAGCACTGTGCTTTTCTGCTCAAGTGTAAGGAGGAAATGCTTTAAGTGTTGAGGATATTTTAGTGTAAGCAGTTAATTAATTCACAGATACTCATTTGATATCCACTGCACTTTTTGTTGTTGTTGTTGTTGTCGGTTTGTTTGTTTTTTGAGACAGGGTCTCACTGTAGTTCAGGATGGCCTTAAACTCACTATGTAGCACAGGCTGGCCTCGGACTCGTGGCAATCCTCCTGCCTCATCCACTACACTTGTGACTCTGTAATAATAATAATGGTAGCTCATGGCTGATATTTACCTAGCAGGCACTGGTCTTACTGCATTACATATATTGATTCATTTAATTCTCCCAACCTCTTGAGACAGGTGTTATTCTCATTTTACAGAAGAGGAAATTGAGGCACAGAGAAGTTAAGTACCTTGCCTAAGGTCATACAAAAGGCAGGTAGGGGATCCAGGGTTTGAGTACAGACCTTCAGATTTCACAGCCTGTGTCCTTAAACACAACGCACCTAGAAGTAGCAAGGAGTAGGCACAATTCCTGACTTTTATAAGAATGTAATATTTATGGTTTTTATTCTCTTTGCATAGTGGTTCTTAACTGGGAGTGATTTTGACAATGTCTAGAGACATTTTTGGTTTTCATGACTACCAGCATCTAGTGGGCGGGGCCGGGGATGTTGATGAACACCCTGCAATGCGCAGGCCTGCCCCACAACAATGATCTGGCCCAAGGGGCTTTAGTACTGAGGTAGAGAAACCTTGCCTGAACACCATGTTTTTGACAGCTGTCTGTCTGTTAGAAGCACTTGGGGAGCTTTAAAAATGAATACCGATGCCTGAGTCCAGGTCTTGACCTTTATAAACTTCATCGGATAGCATTGCCCAACAGTCCTATTATGCTTGCCTAGTGGGTTTGCTTGTCCATTCTGCAAAAGAGCTGTCTTACACCTTCTTGTATTTCCCTGGCCTTTCCTCTGTCAGCTGCTGACGTTAGGCAAGACCCTCCTCCTATTCCAATCACCCCAACTCCCAACATACCCCTATTTGTTATATTGTTGCGGTGTTGCTCGTAGTCACTATGCAAACTGTGAATGAGATGCCCTTCATGTGTCAAAGACTGACTTCTTTTCTGGGCTTGGGACCTATTATCCTCTTTGTCTTCCCAAGCACATTTTTGATTGTTTTTGAGACAGGGTCTTGTTATGTAATTCTGGCTGGCCTTAAACACACAATGTAGCCCAAGCTGGCCTCAAACTTGTGGCGATCCTCCCGCCTCAGCCTCCTGAGTACTAGTGTGTGCCACCATGCCCTGCTCCTTGGACATATTCTTATTTGTAAATAATTTTAAACTTTAGAATAAATTGTAGAAGTGAAAACTGTATAAATAATACCTCTGTACTCTTTATCTGGATTCATCTATTGTTAACATGTCACCCCATTTGCTTTATCATTTGCACTCTCATTCATTTGCATAATTTTTTTTTGAGCCATTAGAGAATAGGTTACATACTTCATGGCCCATTACTCCTAAATACTTCAGTATGAGTTTCCTAAAAATAAGAATACTCTCTTACATTACCACAGTACTGCTATCAATACAGTAAACTTAACATTGATAAGGTACTGTTATCTGATCTGTTGTTTCTATTCCAATTTTGACGATAGACCTGATAACGTCCTTTGTAGTCCTTTTTCCTTCCAGTACAGGATCTGGTTTTGTGTTGTTACTGCATTTAGTTGTCATGTCTCTTGGCCTTTTTTAGTTTGGAATGTTTCCATAACCTTTCTTAGTCTTTTAGGCCATTGATATTTGAGAAGAATACAGGCCATCCTCTCTTATTTTTTAATAGAACATTCATCATTTCTGGTATGTCTGATATTTCTTGTGATTAGACCCTGGTTATGCATTTGAGGCCAGAATACTGCATAGGTAATGATAGATATCATACCATTATTAGATAGATAATGTGTCCTTCTCAGATATCAGGACTTGGAGGCTTATGATGTCCATCTCTTTCTTGTTGGCAAAATTAATGTTGATCACCTGGTCTGATTTTCCCAGTCAGTAGTTATTATTTTTTTCCTTCCAAATCAGCAATCTCTGGGAATACACAAATATACACAAATTTCCTGCTCCTCATTAGTATTTCTAGATTTAGCATCCAGTGATGATTTTTGCCTGATCCAATTTTATCACGGTTGAAAATAATGATTTTCTAACTCTAGTATTCTCTCCACACTTACCAGCTGGGTCTCAGCAAGTTCTCCTCCATTTATTTCTGTATTCTTCTATTTATTATTGACGTGAACTCATGAGTTCCTGTTTTTAATGGCTTACAATTTATTATCATACTTAATTTGTTTGCCTAATTGTGAAGTACTTAATTCTTTTTTCTGTTTCCTTTTCTCTTTCTTGCTTTAATAAACACCTCTCTCTTTTCTGGATCATTCCTATCGGGTTACAATCATGCTCTAGCTGATATCTCATATTTCCATTCGTTCCACATCCTCCTCCACTTGTCCCCCCACCCATTTCTGGTCCCCTCCTCTTCCTCAGAGGAACCTTTCAAAGGATGCTTATGCTTTATTGTTCCACATTTTCCCCTTGTGCTACCTAATCAGGGTTGTACCCACTGCTATTAAATACAAGGATTACTTCCTTGGATCACTGTGCTTGACTCTTCAGCAGCACTTGACATGAGAAGTCATTCCCTCCTTTCTTCTTGTGGCCTCCGTTGTCCTAAACTCCCCTGGATTTCCTCTTCTTGCTGGTAACTCATCCTGAGTGGTCTTTGCTATTCCCTCTGGGGCTGGTCACTTTACAAAGGTTAGTGTTTCTGCAGGACCCTGGGAATTCTTAGTCTTCCTTTTACATTCCACCTAGATGCCCGTACCTGCAGGCCTGATCTTTCCCTCTACCCATGACTTAATAATATGCACAGAGCATAAGTAAGCTGATCAAATGCTATTTCCAAAGCAAAATCGGGATTCTCTGTCACCCTCCTGCAAAATCAGATTCTCTCCCAGTGAGGTCTGCCTCAGTCTGTAACACCACCATCCGTGCATTTATTCAAGCCCCAAACCTACCTATCAACAAATCTTGTCTGTTTGGTTTCTCAAGTTTATTCCAGATGTTCCCACTGCCATCTCTTTCCGGGCTGACTGCAGTCGCTTCCTAGAACCCAATATCCACACAGCAGCTAGCGCACCTCTGTAGACACACTGATTAAACGTCATTCATTCTCTTGTTCTGCCCTGTCCTGGTCCCTGCTGCTCATCTCTCTTTCTGGCCCATTATGCTCCTTTTGGCCTTTTGGACTAACTGTTCTCCTTGGAAAGTTCTCTCTGCTCCTTCCTCACTTTTCCTCACTTAGATTTCAGTTTAAATATTACCCCTTTGATGAGCTGATCTAAAATAGCCAGTAAGTCACCCTTCATATCGTTCCAACTTGCTTTAAGTCTCAATATTGCACTTATTATCTGTTAGTTGCTCTTTTTGTTGTATTTTTATTGTTCCCCTCTCCTACTCCCCCCTCCCCACATCTTTATCTTTAGTGCCTAGAATAATTTAGCATACGGTAGGTATTCAATAAATATTTGAATAAATGCATGATGCATTAAAACTCTCTACCATGATTTTTAGCACATGAAAGACATTCAGTAAATGTTCTCTTTCTCCCATCGTGTATTTATGTATCTGAGGCTAGTCTAGAAGCTTCTGGTGAGGACAAGGGTCTGATAAAAAGATGCATATTTATGTGTTAGAACACTGATTATTAGGGTTTCCAGGCAAAGGGGAATTATATTTTACCAAGAAAAGAATTAATAGAATTCCAGAGATAATTAGTGTCACATTTTTCAGTGGGGGACTTTCCTGACCCTCTTTTTTTTTTAAAGACAGGGTCTTGCTGTGTAGTTCAGGCTGGCCTTGAGTTCATTATGTAGCCCAGGCTGACCTCGAACTTGCAGTGATCCTCCTGCCTCAACATCCTGAGGGCTGGGGTCACGGGCATGCACCACCACACCCAGCCTGGCCCTCCTAAATATAAGACTGGCTCTCAGATTTCTTTTTTTTGCAGTTTGTTTGTTTGTTTTTGAGACAGGGTCTTGCTCTGTACAGCAGTTCAGGCTGGCATGGATCTCATGACAATCCTCCTGCCTCAGGCTCCCAAGTGCCACCATCCTTAGCTCAGATTTTTAAAAATTAACAAATTAATGTTTACCTGGGGATTCAGGTGTGTAATTTTCTTAGTACTCTATTTTGGAGGACTGCATGTGGATTTTGAGGTGGAGAGGGGATAACATAGGAACTGATTCTCCTCTGTCTTTGTTTATAGTGTAAGTGTGTCCATTTCAGCCTTAGCTCCAGAATAACACAAGTGATAAACTGTGTGTTATTGGAAGCTGGGACATCAAAAAATATCTTCAAGTGCTTGGCTTTGGTCTGAGATTCATGAATTGAATATATAGGGGGAGGGATTTGGGAGGCTGTATCCTGATATGGCTTCCCTTTTAGGAATTATTTGAAGATTAGTTGTTTTGTTCTTGTTGCTTTATTTTTCTGGGGATGGAGGGTATTGAGCATGCTAGGCAAGTGCTCTACCATTGAGCTACACTCCAAGTCCATAGCTGTGGTTTTGTCTGTTTTGAAAACTTATGGACTCTATCTGGTCTTAAACTTCTAGCACAAATCGTTGCGAATGAGCCCAACTAGTGATTTTATTGTCCAGATGGTTAACTTTTTGACAGACTATACCATACCTTTTGGGGGTATTTGGAGAAACCATTACCCGTGATCCAGAAGGATCTGGTTTTCTACACTGGGCCACAGGCTCATTGCATTCACAGTTCATATTGAGCCAAGAGCCATGCACCATGATTCACACTTGTGTTGGTTTGGGGTTTATTTTTGCAAGTGGAACAATGTAATACAGGACATATACTTTATATGATTATTTATAATAGTCACCCAAAGAACAATATACAAAAGAGTGCAGGAAATCTGTCTGCAAACTACAGACCAAGGAATCCAGCTGAGGGGCTGGATCCCACAACAGTGTCCTCCATGAATCCAGCTGAATACCTAGAGCTCATAACAATGCCTGCCACGAATCCAACTGGAGGCCCAGAGCCCATGACAACATCTCACGCAGGCCTGTTTCACGGATCAGCTGGGAAGGCCCAAACGTCAGTGGTGGAATCTACAAAGTCTGTGCCAGCAGGATGAAGGACATGTGCCAGCAGGCTGAGGGATCCGCCCTGGAGCCAGAAAATGATGCTCAGAAGAGCCAGAGCTCCCTCAAAAGGTACCACGGTCATCCTCGGCAACAGTGAAGTCCCGAGCTCCTCCGATGATCAGGATGGCTGAGTTCCCATCAGGGAAGCCAACCCAGAAGGTTTTCCAGGAGGCCGGCAGTGCACCATCTTCCCCTCCAGAACCAGGAAGTGATGCTCAGAGTGAGGACCAGAGCTCCCCCAAAGTGAAGCGAAGCCATTCTCAGTGCCAGTGAGGTCCTGAGCTCCTTGGAGGATGAAAACAGCCAAGTTCATCAGGAAAGCCAGCTCCCCACAACTTCTACCAGCTCCCACCAGCCTCTGTCAGCTCCCACAACCTCTCTCACCTCCCAACAGCCTGCTTCTTCTTCTCCAGGTCTGCCTCTTATGCTGCTGGCAACAGTCCTCAGGTGGGCCTCCCACACCCAACACCACACTCACTCAGTTCAGCTGGGGGTTATAAGATGACCACCAGTTATCAATCCACTACAACACTCATGACACTTATCACTGTGCATCACCGTGAGCCTCCTTCTGTTACTCATCCTTATGAAGTAGGCAAGGGTATCAAGTCCCATTTCATGGACATATTCAGAGGCTTCTTCTTTTTGACCTTCGTGAAAGTGGATTGAATATGCAAACATATTTTTAAAATTAAATTTGTTTTGAAGTACAAGCTACACACATGAACATATAGCTGAGTGAATTTTCAAAATGTGGGCACACCCCTGTCACCAGCCCTCAGACCAAGAATCAGAACATGAAACAGCCCTCAGAAGCCCTCTTCATGTCCCCTCCAGTACCTACTGTCCTGACTCAATGCCATTGATTAGTTTTGTTTGTTCTTAAATTTCACGTATATGGTGCCAGACCTGACCTCTAACTTCCCCCACCCGGCACTGTTAGTGAGAACCCCGCACGTCCTTGTGCATGGTTGTCACTGTAGTACTACGGTACGTGATTCCTGCAGTTTGTTGTTTGTTTGGTTCATTTTTGTCTTTTAGAAATAGTGCTTTGCAGAACACTCTTGCACGTCTTTTGGTGAATGCATATGTACATTATTACTAGGTAAATACCAAAAGAATGCTTTAAATATATTTTTAATTGTTTTTACAGTTGTTAATTATTTACTCCTGACTGTGATTAGAATTAGTAGCCCCTTTTGGATATAGCTCATAAAACTGTGTATCCATATAACATGACTTGAATTAAGTTTTAGCATACTTTTTTATTTTTCTGAGAATCTATTCTATACTTGTTTATTCCTTTACCAACTGCCTACATCAAAACATAATTTTTAAATGCCTTAAGAGTTTTGGCTTGCATTTTCTTTTCTTGCAAACTCTTTCTGGCCTTGTCTGTCTGGCCCTCTTATTTTGAAATAGAAAATACACCTGGAGCGATTTGAATGTACTCTCCAGATACCGAGGTGCATGATCACCACTTGAATGGCATCAGAGCAGTATAGGCTTGTGGGGCACTGACTCATGATTTTGCCAAGGAAAAGAAAACACGGAAAGAAGAAGAAACAAGCACCTAAAGGAGTTTTGAAAAACTAAAGTATGCTTTCGTTTGTTGTGATTACACCCAGGCCAATAGGTTGACTCTTTTTTCTCCATTTAATAAATCTAGGTTTTCAACCAACTGGAACCAAACAAACACATTCCATTTGGGTATTTTTTTGAGTGTGTTCTTTTTAAGAGACTTATTGCAGCACGTACTTTTCATACAGAGAGGAATAATTAGCAGGTAGTGTCATCTACAGCAGGACTTTCTTAACTCTAACGTATATAGTGGGAATCTTGTTTAAATGCAAATTCGGATTCTGCAGCTCTGGGCAAGTGCTAGGATTTCTGCATTTCAGCTCTTACGTGATGTAGATACTGCTCAGCAGGGCTTTAAAGCACAGCTGCTTGTGTTTCAACTGCCCATTTTTGATGGTAAACATCCCTGCACAAGAACCTCTCTGGGCTGGTCCTCCCCTAGCGGACTGAAGAACCAGGTTGTGTTGAGTCTGCATTACAGCAGCAGACAAAGCCCAGTGTACACTGAGTGTTTCTTTTAACCTCAAGTAGCAACTTCTTTCAAAGCCCGCTCACCTGGTTTTTCCTCAAACTACCCAACACCTGAAGACTACTAGGAAACACTAAACCCCACAAACACATGCCAAACCACAACACACTCATGCACTCAGTCCCGGGTGCTGACATTTAAGAAAGGAGCGAGGTGGGGCAGACATGAAGCCACCGTCTTCTCTCCTGGCTACAAGATTGCCTATTTCCTCATTCATTCCAGAGAGTCTGGGTGTCTGTCTCAACCACCTTTGCCCTCACCACTTCAGTATACACCAGCCCACTCACCAGCTGTGTAACCCCCCAGCTGGCTTTGCCCCCCATGTGGCAATGGTAAGGAATTACTCCTCCGCCCCACCCCGTAGCCCTCAGCTTGAGGAAAGTTGGTAGACATATGTACCCCAGCTCCTTCACCTTCTTGATAATGTCATGTATTAGCTACCTCCCTGCCAGTTTCACTTCCCCATTCTCCTATCTGCATTTCCTGGGATCATATCCTAAATAAACCACTTGCTCTCCAATCTGTGCCTCAGAGTTAGAACCCAAACTAAGGCAGGGCTCCTGAGGGCCAGCAATCAGGAAGTACCCCTGTTCATTTTAATAAAGTCCTACTGTAAGAAAACAAGATGGGAGCCCTGTGGGGTTTGCTGTAGAGGGGGTTTCAGCAGTGTGTAGATATTTTGTTGGCATGACGTCAGTCATTCAGATGGCTGAGTAAGGCCATAAAGGAGAGGGCACTTCCATGTTGGTGGGGTGTTTAAAGATCATGTCAGCAGAGTTGGTTTTCTGGGCCCTGCAGACCAGTTGGTTCCTGTCCTTCTGCCCCCTGTCCAAAGGGACGTGTCTGAGTTCTGCTCAGAGCCTTGGCCTCACCCTTACTGCACGGTCTTTCAGTGGACCTCCCTCACTCTCTTTCTCTTTGGTGGATTACGTGCCTAGCCCCTAGGGATGAGTCCTCGGACCTTCAGTTTCCTGAGTCGAGCCCTGTGTCATCACACCCATACCTTTGTACCATGGGTCACTGTTCCTCCTGGCCACATCCTTAGCTTTTCCCCTCCTCCTGCCTTCTACTCCAGGAAGTGAGTCTGACCTTTGGCATAATGTAAGGCTCTTGGTGCTTTTTAGGGGATTTTAGGCCTGCCTGGGCCCCAGTTGGGGTTCTTAGTCCTTCTGTATGTTCAGAAGTATGATAGGACCTCAGGATTTCTCCCTTAAGACTTTATATTTGAGATTCCCCTTCCTGTGGTTCCTGTCATGTTTGGAATCCACACGAGACAGGGATACCAGCCCGACCTGGCACTCTGGACTGAATTTCTTACAGTTGTGCTCTGCCTCTGCCAGATTGTACTACCCAGCAGACTAAGTGGCAGTCTCTGTCGTGGGCTTCCTAGGGATCCTAATCAGAAAGCCTTGGGCCTTTAGATTTGGTGTTTTAAGAGTGCAAGTTGAGTATGATGGCACATGCCTGTAATCCCAGCACTCTGGGAGGCTGAGATAAGAGGATCACAAGTTTGAGTGCCCCTGGGCAATTAGTGACTTAGTGTGCAACTCTCAAAATTAAAAAAAAAAGTAAATAAATTTGGCTGGGGATGTAGCTCAATGCAGAGACCTTGGGTTCAATCCCCATACCAGAAAAAAAAAGGATACGATGACAGGCACGGTAATGACACCTGTAATTCCAGTTACTTGGGAGGATGAGGCAGGAAGATCTGAAGTTCAACCTGACCCTGGGCAACTTAGTGAGCTCTTGTCTCAAAATTTAAAAAATGGGATGGGATATAGCTCAGTGGTAGAACAACCTTGGATCTGATCCACTGTACAAAAAAAAAATAAAAGTCCAACAGGCCTAGCATTAATGTAGAAACTGTTAAAATATCAAGGGTGGATAGCTAGGTGACTGCTTCTCTGATTTAGGGAACCAAGAATCTAACTTTCTTAGTCAATAGCAGAACAAAATAACATAGACTAGATGGCATAAATAACAAGTTTGTTTCTCACCATTCTGGAGACCAGAAGTCCAAGGTCAAGGTGCCAGCACAGTCAGCTACCAGCTACTGGCACCTCTTCACTGTGTCCTTGGCAGAGAGGGAGAGAGTGAGCGAGCGAGCGAGTGAGAGAATCTTTTCTATTTCTTATAAGGCCACAGTTGTATCAGAATAGGTCCCCACCAATATGACTTCATTTAACCTTAATTACCAATTAAGACTGTATTCCAGATACAGTCAAATTGGGAATCAGGGCTTCAATGTATGAATGAGGGGACACAAGTCAGTCCATCGCAATAACTGTGCTCAGCACCCCCAATCTCACCTGTTCATCTGCCTGAAGCTCGAAATTTCACAATCGGAGATTCAGTTCCTTGGTTTAACGTGTTGTTGAGATGTAAACAGGCATAGGAGCTGGTTGATGTACCTGAGAGTGCCCTATTCTTGAGCAGGTAAAGGTTCAAAAAGTACGAGGTCTTTGAGTACCTAGAAATTGGGAATGGGCCCCACCTAGAGGACAGAAAGGGTACTAAAGAGGGAGTCAGTTTTGTCCAATGTCAGCTTGTTAACTTTGGCAAGGCCTGTCATAGTCTTCAGAGTTATTTTTTGATCAATTACTTCAGAATAGTCCTTACAATAAAAGAAACGAGTACGAAATTTTTCTTTCTTGGATCTGTGAGCTATTTGAGAGGAATTACCTTTTAAAGGCTGTGGAAAGAACGGGCCGAAATTCAACTTGTGATTGGTCGATCCAGCCTTCTATCAACAGGAACTCCTCCTTAGCTGTCCAATAATGACAAATTTTTGTAATGATGATTATATGTGCTGCTGGAGTCTAAAGTACTTTTTCAAATGTCAAAGACTAATTATGTGGGATGATTTCATATTAATCATGATTTTGAGAAAGTTTTGGTTACTCTTCATTATGAAACGGTAATCCTTTATCAACCAGAATATTTTCATCTCAGTGCTTCATCTTCCTCCCTTGCTAGCACTGAAATGGTGCCGGAAGTAAAGTGAGCTAATTCTTAGGGATCGTGATTGCTGGCTTCAGCTGCTGGTGGACAGTTAAGCAGTCGAGCACTGTGTACCCATCGGGCACATGGCTCTGTCACCTATGTGGCTTTTGCTCTCAGGGGCCCCCGTTAAGGTTGGACACTGCTGGGTTAGTATGTGCTGGGGAAAGTACATGTGTAATTCCACCCTCTCAGGGCTGCTTCGGCAACCCAAGCTCTGTGGCAGCGTTTAAAAGGTGTGTGAAGGTAGGTACTATCCTGAATTTGGTGTTTATCCTTCTTGTACATTTCTTTATAGTTTTCCCAGATATAATTATGTCCCTAAGCAAGACAGAATGCCACTTGAATACTTTCAGACTTAATACAAATGGTATCTTTCTCACCGTCATAGTTCTCTGCAACTTTCATTTCATTCAGCATTATTTTTGTTAGATTTAGCCTTATTGCTAGATGTAGCTCTAGGTTCTTTATTTTCCTTTGCTTTACCCTTGAACCACTCCTAAGGAACAGTCAAAACCACATTTGACAGAGTGGAGGGAGAACAGGGATTGCATACATACAAACACACACACACACACACACACACACACACACTCAAAATTAGTTGACCTGGGAATAAACCTCAAACTGTTTTCTTAATTAGATCTGAATCAAGCCAACAATTCACTTAGCTTTTAACTAACTACTTTGGAAACTTGTTTTTTCAGGCTTTAGTTCTTCCATATGTTCATAACCCACAAAATGGGTTTTGGAAATAATCCTTTTTCCCTTTGCCTACAAGGAATGACAAAGTTGAGTTTGAGTTCATTTGCAGTAGCTTTTCTTCCCCTAGGTTTTCAGATCATGTTATCTGTCTTTGTTTCCCTTTTTGCTTCACCTGTATTTGTTCTCTCCCGAGAGCACGTCCAACTGCTGCACAAGCTCTGGATTCACTGATTGATTGATTCATTCATTCATCCATGCGCTCTTTCATCACCTTTATAAAATCCCTACTATGTGCCAGATACCCCAAACTGCTGCCTCAACAAAGCTTATTTTTTGGGGGGGTGGGGAGCAGAGAAGAGATGCGTAAAGTGTGCAGTGTGTTGGATGGCGAATACTGCTGCCTGTGGAGAAAAATGAATTAGGAAAGAGGTCCAGGGGGCATTGAGGGGTTGTACTCGCCAATAGCATTTCTCTAGGCCAGGGGCTGGCAATCTATGGCCCGTGGAACTCCACCTGCTTCTGTAAATAGTTTTCTTGGCACCCAGCCACGCTCCTTCATTTCCAGGGTGTCTGTGGCCTCCTTGGCCCTGCACCAGCAGAGTTCAGGGGTCGTAGCAGAGGCCACATATTCCGCCAAACCTACTGTTTTTGCCATTTGGCCTTTTGCAGAAAATAGTTACTATTTAAACCTTTGCAGAGGAAATACACATTTTTACATAGAACTTTTGGGAATTGTTATCCATGTTGTGCTTTTCAGCTTCCAAAGCATTGTCATAAACACTGTCTCATGTGAGTACTTCAGCTGCGTGTAGAAGCACGTCTTGGTAGCTTTGTTTTACAGGTGACGAAACTAAGGCTTGGAGAGACTACTATGGTTGCCCAGGGTTTTTGGCCTTGTAAAGTGGTGCTGTTCAACTCCCAGAGCTGGTGCTTTACCCAACCTGATCAACTTCCTAATGATAAAGACAACCCAGGGTTTTACCCCACTGAGCTTCTGAGCACATGAAATGCAGAAAGCAGCACTATGTGGGTATCAAGAGCTGGGGCTCTGAACCTCAGCGGCCCAAGTTTGAATGCTTGCTCAGCCACTTCCCTCTGTGACCTCAAGCAAATTACGCAACCTCTGTGGCCCAGGTCTCAGTTTCCATATCTATAAAATGGACATAATACTATGCCTCCTGGGTAAGGTGTTGATGCACCCTGGTTTGACTAAGACAGCCATGATTTGTACCTGTTTTCTCCACGTAGTGCTCATTTTTCTCTCCAGTACCCCAGTTTGGATATTAAATTATATGTATACTCTAACTAGGGTCATTGCAGAGATTAAATGAGTTAATACAAAAGAAGCAGTTTAAATCATGTCCAACTGAAGTAAGCATTTACTAGACTTTGGCATGTATGTATGTATGTATGTATGCACGTATGGACTGGTGACTGAACCCAGAGCCTTCGCACGGAGCTACATCCCCAGCCCTTTTTATGTTTTTCTTTTGAGTCGGGGTTTCCCTTAGTTGCCCAGGTTGGGCTTGAACTTTTGATCCTTCCGCCTCAGCCTCTTGAGTACCTGAAATTACAGGTGTGTGCCAGCCATGCAGTGCAATGTTTGTCCCCAGGGAGCTTCCTGGCACACCACTGACCTGGAACAACTCCTGGTCCGAGTACCATCTTGTGGGGCCTTTGCAGGCCACTTCTCTACAAATTCCTCCCCTTCCCCGGCACATTTCCTGTTCACTCCCCTACTTTCTTTCTACTTCATACTTCTGATTAATGTACAGGTTTCACTGAGCTACTAATAATGATTTTAGTGTAGCTTTAATTTGATACTTGGATAGAAAAAAGAAGCCCCAAATACATTTTTTCCTATAAGAAAATTTATCTTTCTCTTTTTGAAAATAATGTGTCTAGCCAGGCATGGTTGCACACACCTATAATTCCAGCTATGCAGGAGGCTGAGGCTAGAGTTTTGCAAGTTTTAGGCCAGGCTGGGCAATTTAGTGAGATCCTGTCTCAAAATAAAAGGAGTACGCAGGGATGTAGCTCAGAGATTCCTGGGTGCAGTCCTCAGTAACACATGCA
This sequence comes from Chinchilla lanigera, assembly GCF_000276665.1. NCBI lineage: Eukaryota > Metazoa > Chordata > Mammalia > Rodentia > Chinchillidae > Chinchilla > Chinchilla lanigera. The sequence goes on from NW_004955586.1 coordinate 379,015, forward strand.
CGCATGCGCGCACACACACACACACACACACACACACACACACACACACACACACAGGTTTTGTTAAAATTCTGGAAATTACAGAAAACCCAACAAAACAAATTCAAACTACCTAGGACTCTTCACCCTCCCCTTGTCAGAGTTGCTGTTTTGATGTCGTCCAAGGAGAAATGTTTCTCCCAGCACTAGAGATAGTACATTTTCTAGTGTAATTGTATAACTAGCTAAACAGCTTACAAATGACCACTTCTTGTGTTTTCTAATTATAAGTTAGATGTCCCTAATCCAGAAATATGAAATCTGAAATGCTCCAAAATCTGAAAACTTTTGAGTGTCAACAGGATGCTCAAAACATTTTGGATTTTGGACTATTTCAGATTTTGAATTTTTTTTTTTTTAAGTAGAGGTGCTCCATCAATGAACTCTACACATATATTCCAAAATTGAAATAACTCCAAAGTCTGAAACATTTCAGATCCCAAGCATTTCAGATGAGGGATATTTAGCTTTTTTATGATTTTAATTCCTTTAAGATAAACTTCTCCCTCCATGTTTATATCTGAAAGTTAATGTGAAAGAAAAAAGTAAAGAGCAACTGGATGAAATGGAATAGTTCTCTGCTTGGAGCTAAGGTTTTCTGACACATTGGTGAAGTTTTAGCCTGACTCTTGCCAAAGGGAGCATCTTAATGTAACTTATCATGTGTGTCATCTTTTATTTGCTAACTGTCTTTATAATATTGAGCAAGTTGTTTCTTGTGTTACAGGCTCCTCTAAGAATATAATTCGACTCCTTATGTGTTTGCTTTACAACTCTCTTAAAAACTTGCCATTGTTTTATAGATTTGTCCTTTCCTATTTGTATTTGTCTGAATGCCTCCAGGCATGGACTGGCCTGAGGAGCACAGCTGTATGTCTTGTTCACAAGCGTGCTCTCAGCACTTCATTTAGTGCCTGGAACATGGTATTTACTCAATAAATATTTGTTGAATGAGAAGGCGCCTGAGTGCAACAGACACACACCCTCCATGAAATAGGGGTGTCCTGCTGGGACCTGGATGGGGATGGCCTATGAGTAAGGTCCTCAGTGTGAGAGAATGAATCCATAAGCTGTGGTCCTGGCCCCTTAAATATCACGCACTTTCTTTCTCCCCCAGCCTCTGGATTCCTGTAACAAAAGACAGTCATTCAGTCAAGCGTCTGAGTTGGGTCAAAGGGCAACTGCCCTTTGAGATGGGAAGCTCAGTACAGTCCTAACACTAACCCCAGGTGCAGATATTAGCTGCGTTCCTGGGGGTAACTGTGCCAAGGTAGGAGTGAAGAGGACACTGGATGGGAAGTAGAAGAGGGGTTGGGTAAGGTGGACAGGCCAAGGGGGAGCGAGTGTGCAAGGCCACGGGCCCATAGTCAGTGTCATCCACATCCCCTGGGTGGGTGAGGAGCAGTTCGCAGAAGTCTGCCACACCTAAACAGGCAGCTATGGCATCGTAAACCAACGCTATGCCCAGTACTTTTCCCATACTGACTCACTCTTCCTCACAAGGATTTTAGGACACAAAGGTGGTGATGATCTCTATATTATAGGTAAAGAACCCGAAGTAAAGAGGACGTAAATATCAGTGGCTGTTTTATCCTGCAACTTGTGATCAGTTTAAATTACATATTGAGCATTATTCTCATGACTTAGTGAAAGTAATCTTGCTGCTTCTGTCCATTTCCTTCCCTCTGCAATCTCACATGGGAAAAGGCTTTGGCAGCTTTGTCAGTCGTTGGGCATTACTGGGCTGGGACACGGCTCGTTGGTACAGCATGTGCTTTCCGTGCACGAAGCCCTGGGTTTGATCCCCAGAACCAGAAAATAATGATAATTATAATAATGATGATGACGATGATGATGTAATTAGACAGTAGAATAACTAAAGATAGTTTCTAATACTTCTGGGAGTTTTATTTTTGTGGTACTCGCAATTGAACCTAGGGCCTAAACACTGTACTACATCCCAAGCGTTTTTTGTCTTTTTGAGACAGGGTTTTACCAAGTTGCTAAGTTGCCCAGTCTGGGCTTGAATTTAGGATCCTCCTGTCTCCACCTCCTAAAGTGCTAGGATTATAAGCATACACCACTACAACTAGCTTGGAAACTGAATTTTAAAGGCAAATATTTTGAGATACTACACACTTGTTCTCACTCCTGTGAGCACATTATGTCTTTATTCAGGCAGGATCATTTTCACATCAAAGGCATCATTCAACCTATTCCTAACTCCGATATCGATCAGCAAGTGGCAAAGCTGGAATTCAAACACAGAGACTGCGCCCCTTTAAACGCTGTGTCATCTGCTTCAGGAGTGGAAACTACAACTTTTTACCCTATGGTTAATATTTAGTGACATTTACAAGGAGTTAGGAAGTGAGTGAATATTCCTTCCTGAGAGTCCCACTGGCTGTCCCTTGATTTTTTCTTTTTGCTCTATTTCTTTTCCACCTTCCCTTTCCAGTGAGAACTTGGGAGACTGATTGAAATGTTCTTTGTCATATTTAACCTGCACTTGTGTTTTACTGTGAAAGTTTTCATCTGTTCCCAAGACTAATCTATGGGAATAATAGAGAAATAATGTTTATATTTTTCTCAGCATTGTATTCACCATTCTAATCAACAAGTCAGTAGTTCTCCCAGGAAAATGTCTTTGGCTTTGCGTATGCTGACAGCAAAGTGTGGACTGCTGATGGAGGTCTGGGTGGCAGAAGGACCATCAGGAGCTGCCTCCAGACAGTGGCCTTTCTGCTTTGAAGTTTGCTGAGCACTCATCGCGTTCAAGCTCAAAGTCATTCACGCACACAAACAGCACACTGCTTTCCCTGCGGTGTGTGAAAGTGTGACACAGACCTTGTCACAGACAGGCCCAGTTCACCCTCAGTTCATGGCAACTTTGGGATCTGGTGGCAGGTGATTTACTGTGGGAGTTACCTGACTCATGGAATCTGATTCTGTTTTCTCAAAATATCGGAGGAGTCAGTCTTTTATTGCAAAGGAAAAAATAATACTCCCACATCACTTGGAACACCCCAGTTTTGGAAAAATTGCTTTAGAAAGTGCTGCGAAGCCACCCGTGCTGCATCAGTGCAGGAGAGTCTTTTGGGAAAAGCAGTGTCCAGACACTTGTGGGAGGTAGGAGTTTTATGGTCTGCTTGTGTGTCTAGTTTTGTAATCTTCAGAGGATTCCATTCAGGCTGTCAATGAAAACCATTGAACCTGTCAAGTTGTTGTTTGCCAGGTCTCCTGGAAAAACACACTGAAAACTCTCACAGCTGGGTGGGTCAAAGAGGATAGTACTAAAAAAAGAAAAAGAAAATGGATGGCCCTCCTCTGGTGTGAGGCCAGGGTTTGGTGCTGCAGCCAAGTTCCCTGGTGATAGAGGAGTTTCTACCACTGGAGGCTTCCCGTTCTGGCTTTCCACACCCTACCTTACACCATCCAGTTTTAAAAATAACTCCACTTCCTGTGGAGCCAAATAGAGTCATTTGAAGGCATTGCTCGCAAAAAAAGCAGGTAGTGTTGATGCTTCAGGAGAGAACATCCTGAGGAAGGAGGACCAAAAGTAAAAGACAGAAAAGGCCAAGCAGCAGCTGGGAGATTTTCCTGGATGTAGACAAGCTGAGTGAAATGATGCTGACTTCTACCCTCCCCCTTCTGTGTTAATCACTGTGAAAAAAAATCTGAGAATATCAGTGTAAAGGAGGAAATACTGACTCATGGTATCAAACCATTGCCTGGCTCAATTGCTTTAGGCCAGGGGTGAGGCAGAATGCCGTGGTGGAAGGAGGTGGTGGAGGAAAGCTGCTCACCTCATGGCATTCAGAGGCAGGAAGAGCAAGAGAAAACACCAGAAAGGAAGGGGCTAGGGACAAGATATAGTTCCCAAGGTCTCATCCGAATGATACACTTCCTTCATGCAGGTCAGTAAGTTAGGCCTTTCACAACCCAGTCACTTCCCAAAAGCCCATCCCCTGGCCTGTGGGGGACATTTTAGATCCAAGCCATAACAGCCTCCCGTTGCATTCCATGCCTCAAATTAGGCATTGATTGCCTTACTGTACTAACTTTCTGTTCCAGTTGTTTCACATGGACTAGTGTGATTTGGAAAACCAAGAAGTACATTGAAGTGTGTGCAAGCTGAATGTGACTATGAAGGCCAAGAGCATTTTGAGGAAGTATCCCATACATTTATAACCGAGCAACAGCAGAATGCTGGGACACGGTGTGGACTGGGATGGTGGGCTGTGGAGTGCGCTGGCAGAGGGGGAGGGGCTGAGTAGGAAGGCCTGCTGGGCCGGGGTGGAGAAATGGGCTGAACTGAGTCCCAGTGGGTACTCAGCTTCTCGTTCCTCTGAGCCTCTTTTGCTTCAGCTGCACTCTACACAGTGACTGTCAGCTATCTCACCTTAGTATCCAACCCAGACTGAAGTCCCATCAGCTCTCCCTCCTGAATATCTCGGATATGTCCATAGCTCATCACCACCACCATCTTCATCCAAGCTATCGTTATCTCTTAGCTTGAGTATTATAATAAATCACTTCCCTGTTGGTATATATAGCGCAGGGCAAACTACTGCCCATGGACTAAATCCTGCTAGGTATTTGTTTTTGCAAATAAAGTTTTCTTGGCACACAGCCACTTCAATCATTTACATATTTCCTGTGACATTTTTTTGTGCTTCAGCAGCAGAGATTAGTAGTTCCAGCAGAAATCCTGTAGCCCACAAGACTGGAAACCTTTATTATCAAACCCTTATAGAAAAGGTTTACTGGCCCCAAACTAGAGGAAATACTTGTATAATTACTTTGAATCTTTCTCCGTGTGTGTATCATATAAACAGATCTGGAGTCTCCATTTCCGTGATTGTACCTCTGGGATTTTTGTCTTACTGAATTACTCACACCTTTAGAACACTGTTTGAGAATAGAGTGCAGAAAAATCTTAAATTGGACCCCTACTCTGCTTTGCCCCGCTCTAGCCCATTTTCCATGCAACAGCTTAGAAGAGTCTTGTCAAAGTGCGAATCTGAACACATCACTCACAGTTTAAAATCTTTTAGTGACTTTTTAATCACTCTCAGAACAAAGGCATTAATCCTGATCTTGGCCACTGAGCCTCTTGTGGGGGCTGGGCTTTCCCAGCCTCTCCAGCCTGCTTTCTCACAGCATTCGCCCTGCTCCTCTATGTCCTGCCCTCTGGCCTTTTTTTTCAGTTCCATACATGGATTGTACTCTTCCTGCCACAATGCCTTTGCACATACTGCTGCTTCTGCTTGGTGTGGTCTTTCCCTGCCTCTGTGCTGGGTTAATTCCTTTCAGTTACCCTTCAGGTTTCAGCTCCACAGAGAAGCCTTCCATGACCCCCTAGATCAAAAACTACTGTCTTCTCCAAAAGTTCCAGATGCTTTTCTTTGTGGAACTTATCACAGTACAGTATTGCATTTCTTGGTGTTAAGTTTTGTAGCACCTCTGTTTACCCACTAGACAATGAGCTGCCTGAGCATTGGGCTTATCTTACTCTCCTTTGTATCTTCAGGCCCTAGCACAGGGCTAGAAACTTGCCTTGCAGCTACTCTGTAAGCATCTGTGGAATCAGTAAAATAAAGTATACAAGAGCATTTGCTTATCACACTTTAACTGGAAGAGATTATTACTATTAAGAACAGATGTGAAGGAGGAAAAGTTAGACTTTTTCAACGAGGAGCTTCTATAGATAGTTTAAGTCTAGATGTAAGAAAGGAGCTGTTGGAAGGTGCTTGAAATAATGAAGTCTTCCTATGTTCTTTGAAAAGATTGCTTGGAGAAACCAAGGACAGTCCTAGAAATGGGTTCCTGAGGGTGTACTTCCATTTATATCAGTTGATGTAAGCTGTAAAAGTCTCTATCCACCTGGCATTTTGGTGATCAATTTTGAAATATATGCACCCAGAGCAGAAAAGAACTTCTCCTGGGAATCCTAAAAAGAAAATGAACATTTTTCCAACCCCAACATCTAATCTGACCTTTCTAAACATTAATGTCATAACCACAAATAAATGGTGGGTTCCAAGACACCAGGGCAAAGTAAGCTTTCAAAAAGTCTGAGAAAATATCAGTCAAGAGAAAAAAATAAGTTAGAGTGCGAAGAAAACACAGACTGTAAATATGGAAAAGGAAAGAAAAGCATTTTAAGAAGTGACCTTCTTCTGAGTTGTACTGAGTGGTTTGATGTCATTAGCAAGCTGGTCTTATTGATTTTCTTTTATTCATGTAGTAAACAAATGGAAGTCTAAGCATTCCACCACTCACAGTACGTTGTTTCCTGTAATTATAAATATATTTTTAACTCTCTTAGCCTGGGCAGCCATATGAGGGAAGGGGTCTTAGAGTATACCCTCAATCCTTGGATGTTTGGCTTGCAGGCCTATTTTCTTGTTCTATATTCCTTTTAATGGCTAGGAGTGATTGATAGAAGGGCGGGCTAGAACACACTCTACACGTCACAGTGACTAATGACTCTCCCGGAGAGACTATCACCAGCAAATGCCCAGAGATGGCCTACCAACTCTGCCAAGCATCCACCCTACATTCTGCTGGTGCCAGAGGCATCATGCTTCATCCCTCTATGGGAGAGGTCCACACACCATGCAAGCTCTGAAGAGTTGCTTATGCAGGTTCCAGAGAATATTAGACTGTTTTCTGTTACTGTAAGGAGCCATCTGAGACCGTGTACTTAGAAAAAAGAGGTTTATTTACCTCCTAGTTGTGGAGGCTGAAAGTTCAAATAGTATAGTGCCACTGCAATGAGGGTGCCTCTGACTACATCACCTCATGGCGAGTGGCATAACAGTGGCAGGGCTATATGTAAGAGGGAGAAATCACATAACCAAGTGGGAAGGCAGTGTCTGGCCTTGTTCTTTTAAATGAACCTCTGGCTGGAGTAAATTCAGGGGTTCCAAAAGAATTAACTTAATTCCTCCTGAGGGTAGCAGCCCAATGACCTAAGGAAGTCTCCCTAGTCCCCACCTCTTTTTCTTTTCTTTTGTGGTTCTGAAGAGTGAACCTAGGCCCTTGATACTGAGCTACATCCCTAACCCTTTTTTTTTTTTTTATTTTGAGACACTATCTTGCTAAGTTGCTCAGTTGCCCAGGCTTGGGATCCACCTGCCTCAGCCTCCTGAGCTGCAGGGATGATAGGCACTGGTGGGATTACAAGTGTGTGCTGCTAAACCTGGCTGACCCCTCTGCTTAAAGATCCACCACTTCTTTACACCATCACACTCACTGGGGACCAAGTTTCCAACACGCGAGCCCTTGGGGAACACACTCTAACCACATCCAAACCATCACACAAAGGGAGTGGTTCAGAAGACTTGAGGCAGACTTTGGACTAGAAGCAGCACAGACTAGCATTCTAAACTCAGTGAGCCCTAAACAGGTGCTTGCAGTCCTTAGAGGAGGAGAAGAAGATAGTAGGAAGAAAGGTGGGAGGATAATGAAAGACAGGAATGGTGGATAGACCAGAAGGGAAAGAATGAGAGAAAGGAAGGTGAGGAACAACGTATGTAAGTTAGCTTATTCTGTGTAACAAAACACTCCAAATTTAGTGGCTAAAAACAACAACCATTTAATTGGTTTACAGTTTTGGAACTCACACTCTTGGCTGGATTTAGTGGGATGGTCCTTCTACTGGTCATATTTGAGCTCTTCCACACATCTGAAGTTTTCTGCCAGTCAGTTGGGTACTCTGATCCGGGAGTTGGTTAGCTGTTGATTAGAGCAATGGACATGACTGAGTACATAACTTTCATCACCTGCCAAGGTAGCTCAGGCTTGTTTTCCATGTACAATGGTGGCATGAGGTTCCAAAAGCACTTTTCAAGCTTCTGCTTGCATCACATTCGTAATGCCCCATTGGGCAAAGCACATGGCAAGACTGGTCCACATTCAAGAGGTGGAGAAACTCACTCCACCTTTTAACAGGAGGAGCTGAAAAGTCACATAATAAATGGATAGGCATGTTGGGATGGGAAGAATTGATGGCCAGTTTTGCAGTCTATCACAGAAGGGCAGGGCTGGACATTTCTTCTGTTAGCAAAGTAGGCAAAGACACAGCAGTCTTCAAGTTGGGTTTGAGGCCCTCACATTGAATCTAGAAAATATTATTAAATCACCAAGTTTCTACATTCCACAGCTTATCTGTCAAATAAAGTAAGATAATAATGTAACCTCTTACTCATTTCCAGTGGGGACAATAAAAACTTTATGGGTTAGTTTCCTTGTCTTATACCTCCTGAAATTGAACTAAGGAGCAGTTAAGTGTTTGATACATCTCAGCTGGCAGATATGCTCGGAAACAGAAAAAAAATCTTAACATGTTGGCCTTAATTTCTAGCACAAGTGTTAAATATACTACAAAGACTTAAAGCGAATGAAAAATGTACATGTGTGTTTTCCTTAGTTCCTTGGTAGGGCCCATTGTATTAGTACAATTGTTTGTTCTATCCTCATTTATGTATCTTTTGGTTGTATTTTTTCTTATTATTGAAAATACATCAGAACCATTTAAATAGAGGTAAATGCTCATTGTTTGTTGGTATCCAGTGGAAAGAAAAGCTAAGAGTTAATTAGAAAATGTCAGTCATGACCACTGGGATTGATCTAGGGTTGTGGTAGTTACGTACATTAACTTTCCCTGTGGAAGTGTTTCCATGTAAATGGAAGATAGCTCACTTCTAGTCAACTTTGTATGAGTATTTATAGCTTAATGTAAGACTTGCATTTTTAACATAAAATTTAGGTGTTCTTTGTGTGAAATAATAAATTAATGCTTTTGTGAAATGATTAATTGTGAATCCTTGCAGATGCATTTATTTTTAAGGTGGCAATTGTTTACACCCTAAGGGAATTTATGAGGTCTTTTGAAATACCTTGTAGCGCTGCCGTGTTGTGTACAGGGTGGGTGGTTGCCTCACCCTGACCATTGGGATTGGAGGTTGGGGAATTATTTGAAGATGAGTCTCTAACTATGTGGGATTTAATTCCAGCTTGGGCAGAGGCAACCAGTGATGTTCCAGCCTCTGAAGTACGCCTGGCAAGCCTCAAGCTAGATAAGGGGAGACAAGGAGAAGAGGGAAAACACAGGATAAAGGAAAGTAGGAGTGGGAAAAGAGAAGACCAGGAGAAAAGAGAAAGCTTTCAGTACAACAGAAAAATAGCCAGGTGCCAGAGGCCTGACCTGCTTCATTCCACCTCAGTGCATAGCCTCACCAGACTGGCCAAGAAGCCATCTTTTCAAATGGCTCAGAAGCCAATTCCAAAAGCTGTCTTAGTGTCTTCTGCAATTTAACAGCAATGGATACCAGGGCATTCTTTTCCTTCTTTAAGTTCTTTGGCTCTGTGTTTTGGTTTAAACTATTTCCTCTCTTTAGAATGATCTCTCCAATTTCCTCTCAGTAAGGGAGTTGCACATCTTTTAGGGTACACCTCAACTGTTAGCTTCTTGAGGTAACTTTCTGGGATCCGTTTCCCTGTACTGGTTAAGGCCCCTTCTTCAGTGCAGCTGGTTCCTGTGGCATCTCCAGTAGGCCTGGTGTTCCGGGTATAGGTTCCATTCATCTCCTGGACCAGGCACCTTTGTGCAGGGTACAACCTGAGCAACCGTACAAAGTGGCCCTGTTAGTGGCCCATAGTAGGCATTTGGTACGTGTTTGTTGAATGAATTATCTTTAGAATTTTCCAGAGCTACCTCACAATTTAACCCCTCTTAAATGGTGGTACCCAGAACTGAACAAACCAGTCTGCACAGGTGATGGTCTTACTGTATACAGGGTCTGGTCAGTAATGGGGCAGCCATGTGGTTCTGGAACCACTCTTATTTGTTCTTCAGTGGTAACCTACTACTCTAAATCCAAGAATTGGCACATCCCTAATCTCCTAGAAGCATCCACCATCATCTCTATTTGTGCAGTTTGTTTTCCATGCTACTATGGAGAAACTTCTCTGGTTATTTTTGACACACTTCCTAATTTATCAGAGTCTCTTTTTTCTCTGAGCCTTTCTTCCCTAGTGTTGGGACAATTGGCAGAAATTACAAATCGCTCTCTGCCCCTCTGAATGTGTCACTAAATCATTAGGTTCTAAAGGAAGTGCTGAGCCCTCTTGGCTGTTATAATGGTTGTGCTTTGCTTTGGTCTGATTTTTTGGTTGGTCCTTGGAGTAGTATCACGCTATCCCGGAGGGCAGTGCCACTTGCCACATCGGGTTACTGATTACCCTCAGCACATATGGCCCTGGGGCCAGCCATCCAGGATGGGAGATCTGATTCTTTGTAAAGTCAGGTTGCCTTCTTTTTTTGATCACACTGGTATTACCCTGGGTTTTCATCAGCTTGATAAATAGAGGAGGTTGGATGCATTCCCAGCCTCCCTGACGTCATGATTTAGGGTACTTTACCACTGTGGGAGGTTTCAGCAAATCCCACCAATTGGTGAGTTTGTTGTTCTTCTCTGAGAAACTTCTGTTTTCTGTGCCATGTCTTACATAAGTTGATAGGGCTCCTTTTGTGACTTGCCCTTTCCTTTCAGTGATGTAAGAACCCCAGACATTGGCAGTCGCTATGTTTTGTTACTGAAGTGCTGGTGCTGATGGGATCCTCTTTCCTGTTTACTTTCTGTGGGAGGCTAGTGGAGGCTGTGGGGGTGACCGGACAACGTGGGATCCTCAGGCTGAAGGGTGGGCAGCTAATTAGTTAAGTTTAGGTCTCAGTGTCCACTACACATGGTCACATCATTGCTTTTGACATTCTTTTCCATAACTTGCTAGAGTGAATTCCTGCTGCATGACTGGGCGGTTTCTTGGCTCTGAGACCAGAAAACTTTGTACCCTCAGTTGGGCCTTTTCAATTGGTTTAGAGCAGGGAAAGGGGATTAGGACATTGGCTGAGGAAGTGACAGCATTCCCTCTTATTTATCCAACCCCTGAGCGTGATTTAAGAATTCTGTTTGGAGGGCCAGTTCAAAGCAGAGTTTCTGTTCTGCCTTTCCTTGCTAGAAGAAATGTACTTATTTACATAGTAATGCATGAATACAGAGCTGTGTTCTATAGAGTAAAAAATTTAGCTTCATCCTTTCCTCCATCACACTGTGAAGGCTTAGTGGGCTTTTTGTGTGTGTATTCATCCATAATGCATTATAAATAAATGCATGTATATGTAGTTTTGATTGATTCTTAACACGTCATGTTATACGCTATTGTCTTAGTCACATTGTCATTACCAAGACACAATACCCTATGCCTACAATATAAAGGAGGAGAGGTTTACTCTCACTCACAGTTACAGTCCATGTTCCTCTGGTTCAAGGGCAGAAATGCACAGTAGAGGGGTGTAGTGGAGGAAAAGCTGCCCGTATCACGGTAGCCAGGAAGCAGAGAGAGAAGGGAGGAGTTGAGGAGGGAGATGCACCCTTCCGGGTCATGCCCCAGTGGCCCACCTCTTCCGGCCAGGCCCCATCTAACATCACATTCAGCTATAGCACCCTGATGTTCCAGTTACCTGCCAAAAGCCCTGCCTCTGAGCACCTGGAAGTTCTGGGCGTCATTCTTCACCTAAACCATAACAATTACTATGTTAAAAAAACTTTCTTTTTTCACTTATGTGCATTGACAGTCTCTATTTGTCAGTACATCTAAATCAACTTCGTTTTTAAGACACTGAGTAGCATTCCATAATGTAGCTGTACCATCATTTATTCATCTGTTGAACTTTACCTCACACAAAGCTGCAGTGACAGCATTTATGATTCTGTTTTTGGGAATATATGTCAATATTTTTGGAGTGATAATCTCTCGAATTAGAATTTCTGTACTTGTAAAAATAATATTTTAAAGTAATATTTTAAAAAGCTATGCCTACTTAAAAATTTCAAAATCTCAAAGTTTACATTTCTACCAGTGGTGTTTATTTTCCCACATGCTCTTCATCTTTAGATGTTATTATCAGGCTTTTTAATTTTTTCGTTCACTGGAAAAAACAAATGTCATTGTTGCGTGCCCTACTTTCCTACCTGAAAGTGTTCCAAGGGAGCCTCCTGTTGTTCGTTAATAAACTAGATTACCAGGAACCATTAAGTGTGCTTTATTATCATCCACAAAGCTTTGGAAGAGACAATATGCTGGAATTGTGAAATTTCATCAAAAATATTATCAGAAATCCCTATGTAGAAAATGTTCATCTTCACAAATGTTCAATGAATTTATTCCTATATTCAAGTCACTTTCAATTTGATTTTTTGACTATTTTAATGTTTTTGGTTGGTAATTCTACATTCTATGTTCAGCACTGGAACATGTGTTTGTAATTTGTTTGTTTTAAGACAGAATAATATAGTTGATCTTTTTTTGTCTTCTTTAATATTGCTTAATGAAGTTTGTCTGGATTATTGGGCTTTAATTTATGAAAAATTACTTCTTTTTTTGCTTTTAAAGAATATATTGTGACAGGAACTCACTGTGACTCCTTATTTCTTCTCATTTGATTCCTCCCTGAACGCTAAACAATCTGTTGACACTTGCCAGAAGTAGGTCAGTTGGTTCCAAGATGATACTATAGATTGTTTCCTCTCACAAATCTTGATTTGAAATTCATTATACCTCTATTTCACATGACAAGATACCATTATGTGAAGTGGCTGCCTGTCATCTTTGAGTTAATATCTGTAGCAGTGTTTTGACTTTGAAGTTAACCATGATGGAATATTCTAAAAGATACAAAACAGGTTGTCAACAGTGCTCCCTTCTTTGGGTGGGGACCCTAATTCCTTTCCCATGATGCATCTCATCTGTCCCTTACTCATGCCATTGCCAATGCCCCTGACTCCCTTTTCAACTTTGAGCCAAACTTAATAATCAACAGAGTCATTTATCAAGACACAAATACATGCAGAGGTACCTGACCAATCATGGTTTTTAGAAGGAATTACCCCCCTCCAGATGTGCTGTGATCTCTTCCATTGTCTAATGCTCCCATAGCACCCTTGATGAAACCAGAGATTGAACAATAATGCATGCTACTAAAACACTAATAAGGTCAGCCCCCAGACTGGCTTTGGACTTGTTCTTCCAGTTTATACCAAATTTCTTAAGAGCGAGTCTTGCACTGCCCATTTCTTGTGTAACTCTGCAGCCAAATTCAAGGCTCTATGTGCAGCAAAAGACCCAGAGGGTCTTGGATGCTGAGCAAACTATAGTACTGAAGTCTTTGGGTGCCAAGAAAGCCCACTTTCCATTAGTCTAATTGGCTCTGTTCTTTTTTATTTTCATTTTCAGATGTGTATAGAGTTTCTCCACCTTTTTTTCTGAACTTCCTGACAGGTAAGTAAGGCTATTTCTATGTGGCAATATTGTAAAAACGACCAACATATTCAGTTGGGTTTTTCCTTTCATATCGCCCCACACTCCTTCATTTCAACTCCCCCTACTCCTTCATTTCAAAACCCCAGCCCCATAACAACTTTCTTCTTTTCCGTTCCTTTTGTTTTTAACTCTTCATTCCCACTTGGAGCTCTTTTTTTCCAGACATTTTCCTTCGAAGACTCATGGTTGACCCATTTCATCCTGGTAACCCAATTGTTTGTTTGCTTGTTTTCATAGTCTTTTAGGAATGGGTACAGATTTTAAACTTAGAAGCTGCAATAAAAGTAGAAGAAAGAGAATGGTTATTTGAATTTTATTTGAATTATGTTACATTACATATAATTCTTTGGGATTTTGTTTCATTGCTTTGCCCTCTTCTGCTCTCTAGACTTACCTCTCTGGCTTCGGCTCTTATCTTGCTTTGAAGTTGTTGTACACGTGCAGCTTTCAAAGATGCCTTCCAACCAGATCTCTGCTTTTGATTCTCTTCTAGAAGAGAAGAGAATCTGTTGACTTTCATGTTTGCCTGCTCTTCCTCCCCTCCCCTCCCTTTCCTCTTTCCCTCTCTTCCTTCCTTCTTCCCTCCCTTCCTCTCCCTATGAGACAAGTGCTGTACCACTGAGGTACACTTCCATCCAAGTTGCTTCCACTTTCTTTTGATAAATGAATGGTTATTTCTGGGATTTCATTGATACACATTATCAAAATCCTATAAACAGCACAAGTATTTATTATAATTAATATAAATTAGAATGATCCTATTATAATTTGTAAGATAAATAACACAGTTATGATAGTAGGTACTAGTAAGTTATTGTTATAAGTAAGGTTAAAACTCTTGAGCAGAATCACACAGCTAGTTAATGGCCAAGCTGGGACTTGAAGGAGGAGTTGGTAGGGGTGTGGTAACAACCAACAAAGGGGCCAGACTGCTTGAGGGGGGGGGCAGAGGCTTTCCCAACTACCCACCTTCCTCTCTAGTGTGAACTCCTGGAGGGTCTAAACCATATGCTTCTTCCTTAACCTTGCCCGCCAGCCCCAATGTGGATCACCAATTTGAGGATGCTTTTAATGAGAGTCTGCTTTTGCATTTCTGTCCTCTACATATTCATAGAATGATTTTGCAGCAGCAGATTCTGGACCAAATCAATTAAAAAAAACCCTTTTTGAGCGCCTGCTCTAGGGGTAATGTTCAAGTGGAGATCAAGCCTAGATAAGAGAGGATATTGTGTTCTGGTGTCTTGTTTTTTGTTTTTAGGCCAAGTTGAGCTTCATTGACCATGAAAGAAAGTGTCTTTTAAGTTCTTTTTTAAATCACTTTTTATTTGGCTATTCTAATTACCAATGAATCTAAGTAGTGGCGGTAAGCTCACAAGGGCAGAAAAGAGTTCTGTCTTGTTTATGGCTGTGTCTTGAGTCTTTAGTATAGTACTTTGTATATAAAAGAACATCGTTAAATATTGGTAAACCAGATGAATGAACTCAGGAAATGATTCCAAAATCTCTTTGGATTTGACATTGGACTATATGTAAACTTATTTTCTGATTGTGCTTGTAATCACAACTAGTACTTCTATACTAAGACATTAATTATATTACCTCATTCAGCTCCCTGCAGAATCCTATAAAGTAGGTCCTATTATTACCACCATTTTTTTTTCAATGAAGAGTTTAAGGTCCAGAGAGATTGTTAAGGAATAGCTGAGCAGTACACTCTAAGTGGTGGGGCTTGAATTCAAAGTCAGGCAGATGACTGTACTCTGCATGCTCTTGAACTCTGTGATATTCTGCTCATTTGTATGTGTTGAACATATTTATTGTGAACAGTGTGTGTGTGTGTGTGTGTGTGTGTGTGTGTGTGTGTGTAGACCCTGAAGGGTCTGGGAAGACAGGTAAAGTAAGCTTTCACCTTTCTTTGGATTATTCATATGTGAGTCATCAGCAGTATAGTAGACTGCAGGTAGGACATGGGAGATTTGGAGATGTGAAAAGGAACTGAAACACATAACACCTCGCACAAAGTTTTGTAATTGTATATGTAAGTGCATCACTTAATTCTAATATTGCACATCTGATTTGACTCACTTGTTTTATTGAATAAAACTTCTTTTTTTCTGCATTAGAAAGCACTTATGGCTTGTTAAGAAAATCATTTTGTACTATAAAGCACCAACAAATCATTTTCCTTCCATTTGCTTCTGGAGATGTGAAAGCTTCACATTGCAGTTATGCCATATAGTTCAGCACTGACTTGCTTTGAGCTGTGGCAAATAATACATAAAGCTGTCATTTTAGAGTTCATATTCAGCAATTACCAGTTAACCCAGTTTCTGTCATCTGCAGGACATTTTTTTTTTGGCATATGGGGTGTTGTTTCTCTTACTACAGCAATGCTGGCTTTAGTTCTGGGTGACCTTATCTTCAAAAAATTTTGTTGCTAAAATCCAGAATGGTTCCTCTGGTCCTATATTTATTCAGATTACCTCAACCTACAAGATTTGAAATTGCTGCTAAACATTTCTCTGGGCATTCCATAAAATCATAAATCATCTATATGCATATTACGTAAAAGTGTGTGTGTATATGTGTATATATATATACACACACATAGTGTATTTTCACTGTATATATATATACACACATATATATACACATTTATACACACACACACACACACACATATATATATATACACACACGCACACACACACACATATATATATATGGTAGAAATGTGAGGACATTCCCTTGTTAGGTTTTTGGCGTGGGGGTTTTGCTAGTCTTGTAAAAATGAGTCAGAATGTGCTCTTTTTTTCTTTGAGTTTTTGTGAGATTGGAATTCTTATTCCTTAAATAATATTTGATTGAATCACCAGTGAAATCTTCTGAGCCTGGAGTTTTACTGTGCGGAAAGTTTTAAGGCTTTTAACAGATATATGACCTATTAAGGCTTACTGTTTCTTCATGATTCCTTCTTGGTTAAATTGTATTTTTTTCTAGGAATTTGTTCATTTCTGTCTAGATTTTCCAAATTGCTGAATAGAGTTGTCCCTAAGAACCGTTTCTTTTTATGTTCATACCATCTACATTATGCTGCTTTCTTCCTTCTTTCTCTTTCCTCACTTTCTCTCTCTCTGCCTGCCCTCCTGTTTTTTAATTTTGCCAGAATTGATTTTTCTATTTCAATTTTGCTTAAAAATTTATAGAGCAAATATTTTAGAAAAAATACAAAAATTTCTTCAGTGTTTTAATAATCAATTAGGTTAGTTTATTTAGACCAAATCTTCTGCAAAAGACAACTTGAAGACAATTTGTCTTTATTAGTAATCTTTATATTATGCCTGTTTTCTATGTCATTATTTTTGCTTATTTTTCATCATTCTCCTTCTTTGGGTCCATTTTGCTGGGTTTTTTTTCAAACTTCTTGAAATGGACCTTAATTCATTCCTTTTAAGAATTTCTTTTTTTCTAATATGTGTATCTAAATGCCACGCTATTATTAGCTCTATCTACCTGTTTTAATATATAGCATTGTTATTATTGTTCAGGTCAAATATTTTCTAAAATATATTATGACTTCTCCTTTGACCCATATTTGCTAAATAATAAATTCAAACTTTAACTTTTATTATTACAACTTAATTGTACTATGATCAGAGAACATGCCCCCTCCTTTTTTCCAATTCTGTGTAAAGTTTTAGAAATTTCTCTGGTGACCAGCCTGGTTTTCATCAGCATTGCATGTTTGCTTGAAACAACTCTGTAGTTGTCAAGTTGGAGGTTATGTATATAGTCTTTCAATCAAGTTGATGAAGTGTATAATTCAAATATTCTATAATCTTAATAACTTTTTATTTGATTTTTATCAATTGCGGGCAGAGATGTGTGATTATCTCTCCTTCCACTTGTGGGGTTGTTCTATTTTTTCCTTACGTTCTGTCAGTACAGCTTTGTGTATTTTGAGGCCATATTGTATTCATATGTAAATTTGTTCAGTCTTCCTGTTGGATTAAACTTTTTGTGAGTGAACCATTTTATTTATACATAATGCTTTTTTCTTTTCAATCTTAATCTCTCTGACACTAATATACACCCATTACTTTTATTTTGATTGTTGTTGGCAGAGAATATCTTTTCCATCCTTCTACTTTTAAATTTTCTGTATCATTAGGTTCTAGTTGTGTCCTTGTAAATAGCACATAGTTGGAATTTGTATTTTGTTTCCAGTCTGATAATCTGTTTTTCCTAAGTATTGTTTGTTTTTCTCCACTTTCTCACCTTCTTTCAGATTCACTGAATATTTTGAAAATCACTTTGCCCCTTTCCTATGGTTAGGAAGTTATATACCCTATTTCTATTCCTTAGTAACTACTATTGTAGTTACAACATGTCAGCCAAGCATGCTGGTATGTACATATAGTCCCAGCTACTTAAAAGCTGGGAGCCTGCAGATCAGTTGAACCCAAGAGTTTGTGGCCAGCCTGGGCAACATAGTAAGATTGCAAGACACTATCTTAAGAAGAAGAAAAGAGAAAGAAAAACTGATTCTGCTCCATCCTCTTCTCCTTGAATTTTCTTTAAATATATGTGTCAGAACTTATATCATTTTTCTCCATGTCTGAACTTTTCTCTGATATTTCATATCTGAAACTCAAGTTTGCATCATTGGGCCATACCTGTAGGTATTAGTGGCTTCACAGCTTGCATTACTTCCTTGGCTTTCTGCATTATCATCAGCTTTGTCCTGACAGTGTCTTTCTAACTTGTCAGCTCTTTGACATGTTTAAGAAAATGCTTCTCATATTTTATTCTTGATTTTAAATTGTCTTTTGCAGAAGATTTTATCTAAGTAAACTAACCCAACTTATTAAAACACTGAAAAATTTTTTGTATTTTTTCTGAAATATTTGCTCTATCAAGTTTTTAAGTAGAATTCAAATAGAAACTTAATTCTGCTTTTGCTCACAGTTTCCTGATTGTGTTTTCTTCTGACTTTCTTGACAACTGAGCAGGCTAAATCAATTGCTTTTTCAATTTTTATTCTTGCTTGTTTCCCACCAAGAACCTCTTCAGTACTCTCCTGTTAAGTTTTTTCTTGCGCGAGTCTTGTTAGCCAACACTTAGGACTCAGTGTAAATAGCTCTTAAGGCATAGGGCTTTCTAGTAGACTTGGGGAACAGTTATCTTACCTCCTGTTACTCAGGTCAAAAGTATTGATCATTTATATATATATATATATATATATATATATCATAGCAATTATGAAATAATCACATTTTGCCAGTTAACTGAAGATGTCAGAGAAAAACTCTCACCCAGACCTGCCCAACTATAATATCAAGCTATTTTCTCCCTTTTAAATATTATTTTTAATTGTTCTATGTCTAAAGATAGATTTATCATTTAAGATTATCTTGAAGTGGTTTAAGCATGATCCTGGCACACAGCTTGTGTATTGTACAACCCTACAGGTTTCCACAGTTTTCTTTGTAATTGATGCCATTTTACTACCCATCCTTAGCACCTTAAATCTTGCTAAGAATTGATAGCTGTTCAAATTATCTTTGTCGATGACCTACATTGCATTGAATTAACCTAAGTCATAACAAAAGATGAGGCAATAGTACAGCTGAAAAGGATCAAATAAGTAAGGGTTTCAAGATCTACAGATTTGCATTTTGATCAATGACCCAGAGACTTTGTGACCTAGCGGGATAGTCTCAGTTCATGTAGAGAGCAATAGGAGCTACATTATTTCAAATGCCATAGAACTTCTTCCATTTCCAAATATACTTTTAGCTTTGAGAAAATACATTCAGCTTGACAACTGAAAGCAGTCTTTTTAGTGGTACCCAGTCTCTAGTGAGTTTTATTTAGTTTTTTTGGTACCAGGAATCAAACTCAGGGTCTCACTTGCCAGGCCGGTGCTGTGCCAAAGAGCTATATCCCTGGCCCTCTAGTAAGTTCTTGATCCATGTTCCCCTTTCAAGTTGATTGCAGGTCTCATTCTTCGTTCTGGCCTTTCCTACCGTTATTTGGGAGTAGAGTACCTGCTCTCTTCAGTTTAAAGATATGGCTTATTTTGATCAGAAGCTCAAGTCACAGCACATAATAACCAGCCACTGTGTATACTAATTTAATTTGAACACCACTTAAGTCATTTGCCCTAGGAGTTGGCAAAGAATAAGTTTGCAGAAATTCTGAAATTGTATAAATAGCACTCTGAATTTGTTGAATGATTCCACCCAATGGACTAAAATATTTTATTTAAAAGGTGACAAATTCTCAGGAGTCTGGCATTGTGGCCTGGTAGAAAGATTAGGGGTGTGTGAAACAGCCACATAGTCCATCCCCTACAGCATACTCAGACTGTCCTTTCATCTCCAGAATGTGAGCGTGAGGCTAGGTGGACTCTGAGGTCCTTTCCAGATGTAAACGGCTCTGATACTCTTCCCAGAGCTAAAATTAGATACTTGGGCATTAAGTCTTCAAAGTCAGCTCTACCAAATCCAGGTAGAGTAGAGCCTAAAGCATTTGTATAGAAGAGAGTTTTCATAGAGCTTTAATTCACTAGATAATGGCTTTTCAAAAAGTACAGTGCTAGGGCACGCCGGGCTCCTGATGTACAGGCGTGCTTTTGCAGGTGGAATAGGGTTTGGAAACTTAAAATATATATTAATTTTTAAGCTTTTTGTTAAAACTTCTGGTCACACATGTAAATGCATAACTGTGAATTTTAGGAACTGAACACACCCATATAACCAGCATACAGAATATTTTCTGTGCCTCAGAAGTCCCCCCTTGTGTCCATTTCTGTGATTACTACGACCCCCTCCCTTCCAAAGATAACCACTTTCCTGACTTTGCACTGCATTGATTTTGCCTGCTTTTGTTTCTCCTAGGAATGGAGTCACGTATAAATGCATTCTTTCATGTAGCATTTCCCCGGCTAACATTATGCCTCTAATACCCATCAGTATTGCTATGTATAGCTGCAGCAGACACATTTTGCCTCCAGAGAGACATTGATATATCTTTGCACAACTATATTAACATCCTCACTTGAGTGACTCATTTGGGAAGATCAATAATGTACCATTGTGAATAGAGAGAAGATAAAAGTGTTCAAGAGGAGGGACAACTCAGAGGCATTTGATAATTTATGAGCATATTGTATTAATATATAATAATTTATTTGCTTTAAAATGAAAGGCTTCTTTTGAAGAAGGATTTACCTACTGATCTAAGACATTGTCATGCCATGTCAAGTAAGAATCACTCTCCTGGCATTGGTTGTGGCTACTAAAAGACACAGGATTCCTTTTTTTAGTCTTTTTGAGACAAGGTCTCACTCTGTAGTTCAGGCTGGCCTTGAACTCACTCTTTTTTTTTTTTGGTATAGGAATCGAACTCACAACCTCACGCTTACCAGGCAGTTTGTAGCCCAGGCTGGCCTTGAATTCACAGTGATCCTCCTGCCTCAGCATCCTGAGTGCTGGGATTTACAGGTGTGCACCTCCATGCCTGGCTAATGCCAGGATTCTTAAAGATTGCCAACTTTACCTTGAGACTGAGAAATTGTGCTTCATTTTTCCCCTTCTTTCCCTGCCTTGTCCTTAACCCCTGTACTACCTGACTCTGCACATATAAGGTTCAAAATAGAGATTTGCTGAGTGAATACATGAATGAATGAAGAGTACAACTAACACAGTGCATTTACAATGTCAGCCAAGATCTCATTTGCTCATCGTCATAGCCATACTATCAGGATGCCTCTGGTATCATAATTTGCTAAATGGGGGAATTTGACCTTGGAAACTAGTTTTTCAAAATCACATTACATGGAAGAGCTGGGACCTTTGAACTCACACTCTTTAGTCTTCACCGTGGTTTGCACACGCTGTCCCTGGCTGGAAGGTTGCAGTGTGATTGGATTCATGGATACCCTTGACTGGAGCTCTGTTAGCTGAGAACATACAGCCTGATCTGTTGCAGCCCTCTGGCTGTGCAGAAGGAATATGTTCCAGTGCTCTCATACCAGCCCTGACCATGTCTGAGGCTGTGAGTGAATTGTCATTTCCTGTCTCAGCACCCGACACTAGCCCCCTCAGTGCACTAGGTGCTGACTGCCCTTCATGAAGTTGTGCTGGCCAACGCCTCCACAAGAGCAGAGTAGGCGCAGTCTTAGCCGTTGCAGTTCTGTGTGCTGAGCTCCTCCCAGCCCATATCCCACCTCCACTACATGTATTTTCTTCTAGTTAACTCCTGTTTGGTCCTCACATCTCATCTGGTACACACTGGCTCTCAATAAGTATTTGTTGAATGAATAAATAAGTAAATGGCAAATGAGGCATTTAAATTCCATTCTGATATCAACTTTGCTTTTTCTAAAATGTTGACTCATTGACTACTAAAAAATACAAGCAATAATAAAATAAGATGCAAAAAAAAGAAAGTGCCGTGTACCTCTCCTTTTACAGTATGAGCCATACATAGAGTGGATTA
Source organism: Chinchilla lanigera (assembly GCF_000276665.1). NCBI lineage: Eukaryota > Metazoa > Chordata > Mammalia > Rodentia > Chinchillidae > Chinchilla > Chinchilla lanigera. The sequence continues at coordinate 400,948 of NW_004955586.1, forward strand.
TTTGGAAAATTCTGTGACCCCCTTCTGATTCTTAGTATAGTTTTTACCCAGCCTTTACATAGTGTTACTAATTGTATATGTAACATTTTTGTTTTTAATTTCTTCTGTTGGCATTTGGCATGTTGTTGGTATTTTCCGTAAATCCACATGGACTACCTTGCTTATCATGTAAAATACAATATCCTGCTGGGTGGCTCTCTCTTCATACTAGTAAACATAGATTGTATGTTTCATAGCTGGTACCCACCTGGCATTGCTCATTCTCTGGAACCATTGTAGTAATTTATTTTTTTGGTTTTTTTGTTTTGTTTTGTTTTGGTTTTTTTTGTTGTTTTGTTTTTTGTTTTTTTTGGTCTTTTTGAGACAGGGTCTCACTATGCAGTTTAGGCTGGCCTTGAGCTCACTTTGTAGCCCAGGCTGGCCTCAAACTCACAATGATCCTTTTGCCTCAGTCTCACGAGTGCTTGGATTACAGGTGTGTGCCACCATGCCCCGCTCATGGTAGTAATTTAAAGGAAGCGGAATGGCAAGTCGCTGTGGTTGCGGATTGACTTTTCATGTATTACTGTGTTATGATTAGCACAGCTGTGATGATCTATTGTCCCCATATTTTATTCCAGAATGTTTTTCTCTGGTGGGCAGTGCAGCCATCTTGGCAGACCTGAAGAAGTTTTACTGACATTCAAAATATTCCTTGTTCTCATTTGTCTTCATGTCGTCCTGGTTACATCCCTGGAAGGTAAGGTGTTTCTTTGCTTTTTTTTTTTTTTTTTTTCCCTGTTAATCTGTTTGTGTCTATGTGGGTTTTTGTATTTGCTTAGGATTATTTTTAAATGGTTAAATATAAATAGCGTATGTACCATTTTCATCACTTTTCATACTTTGTTAGCATTTAAGTTCAATCACAATTTTGTGCAACCATCGTTACACTCCATTTCTAAAATGGATAGTTTTCATCATCCCAATTAGAAATTCTACCCATTAAATAATAACTCCCTAACCAGTCCCATAACCTCTATTCATTTTGTTTTTATGAATTTGCCTATGCTAGTTATCTCATGTAAGTGAGACTATAAATATTTGTCTTTTTGTATCTCACTTACTTCACTTAACATAATGCTTTCAAGGTTCCTCTATGTTGTAGCTATGGATCAGAATTTCTTTCCTTTTTCGGCTAACAATATTCCATTGTATATATGTTCCCCATTTTGTTTATCCATTTATCAGCCAATGAACATTCAGGTTATTTCCACCTTTTGGCTATTGTGAACAATGTCGCTATGTACAAATATCTGCTTGGTTCACGGTTTTCAGTTCTTGGGGTATATATTTAGGAGTGGAATTGCTGGGTCATATGGTAATTTTGTATTTAACTTTTTGAGGAAGTGCCAAATATTTTCCACAGTGCCTGTGCATTCCGGCCAACAAGGCATAAAGATTCCACTCTCTCCACATCCTTAACAACACTTTTGTTTACTTTTGTTTTGATGATAGGTATGAAGTGTCATCTCTTGTGGTTTTGATTTGCATGTTCTTAGTGATTTGTGATGTCAGTACCTTTTCATGTGCTTATTGGCCATTTGTATATCTTTGGAGAAGTGTCTGGGTTTTTTAATTGAATTGTTTTTGTTGTTGTTTTCTTTTAGGGGTTCTTTAGATACTCTGGATATTAATTCCTTATCAGATACATGATTGAAAATATTTTCTTCCATTCTGTGCACCATTTTTGCACTCTCTTAATAGTGTTCTTTTCATGCATAAATTTTTGAAATTTCATTGAAGTCCAATATATCTGCTTTTACTTCTGTTATCTATGCTTTGGTGTCATATCCAAGAAATCAATACTAGACCCACTGTCAGGAAGATGTCCTCCTGCATTTTCTTCTAACTTGCTTATAGTCTTAGCTCTTATGGTGAAGTCTCTTGATCCATTTAGAGTTAATTTTTGTATATGGTATAAAGATCCAGCTCTACTCTTGTACCTGTGTATATCCAGGTTTCCCTGTAACATTTGTTGAAAAGATTGTCCTTTCCCCTTTGGTTAGTTTTGGCTACTTTGCCCAAAATCAATTGACCAGATATATGTGGATATATTTTTTTATGTTTATTTGTACTCAAAAGTATCTACTTGAAGGCATTTCCACATGGAAATTTAAAGGTGCTACAGAATCAGCCAAATGAAGCAGCATATTTTCAGAAAAGTGAATCTTTAGAAGCTTATGAAACAAGAAATAAAGGTACATAAGGAAGGCAGTGAAAAGGCCAACAATACTAGCGCTGCAATTTCTGTGGGCACAGCTGCTGAAAGAACACTGTGCTATACAAATGTAAAGAATACCCATTAGCCAATAGACTAGGAAATGAATGTTATTTAAAAAGACACTATTAAAGACTCACAGTGAAATACTTTTCTTACTCAAAAGAGGGTGACAGGACTGAGGAATCTTCCTTGGATAAAACAAAAATCTGCTAGCAGCAAACAATAACAAAATAAACATACACGTGTGCAAATACACATATCTACATGCAAACTAAATGAGAATCTTCCCAACAGGTAAACACAATTGGCAAGTCTTCAGAAAGTAGGCACAGGGCCTTGTTGTCAAGAAGCCCTCACTCTAAAAAAAAGAAATGATAAAAACTCAAAATGAGCTGATGACTTACAGTGTGCCAGGTCCTTACCTGCTTTCCACTTGTCTACTTTTAATCTTCTCAACCAGATCTTTAAAGGGAAGGTCTTAATCTTATCCCCATTTTCCAGATCAGGAAGCAGAGGCTCAGAGAGGTAAGTAACTTGCCCAAGGTTGTTAGCCCTGGACAGCGGTAGAGCTGGCATTTGGCCCAGGGATCTGGCTCTAGGTTTTGTGTTTGCAGCCACACAACCACGGTTCTGAAACATGAGTATGCATCAGAATTACTAGGAAGGCTTGTTGATACACAGATCACCGGGCCCCTTGCCCCAGTGTTTGTGATTTAGTAGATCTGGGGCAAGACCTGAAAACTGACATCTCTAACACACTCTCAGTGGATGCTGATGAAACTAATCGAAGAACCACAATTTAAGAACCACTATTTGTACAACTGTTAGAAGACACAAACAACATGAGAATGTGCTTCCTGATATCTATATCATGATATATAAATTCTGTTGGGGCCTTGTGACATTCATGTAAATTATGCTCACATATCATCTCCTTGGAGCATGAAAACATCACTTTGGAATTGGCAGGGCAAAAATCAAGTGTCTCTGCTGATGAGTAAATGTCCCCAGAAACATTATTGGTTAGGAAGTGGTGGAGCCCAGACAAGATGCCAGATCTTTGGTCTCACGTTTCTGTGTTTTTTTTCCACCACAGAAATAGTGGAAAACAAAGGAAACACTTCATCAGAATGAAAGCTGCTCATTAAAAATAAGTCTTTTGAAAAATTATTATCTAAAAGTGATGAAAACGGAGGTGGATAAACAGGAAAGTATGGAGCTTTGAAGCAAACCTAAGTAGAGACAAGCTGAGTAGTCACTTAGGGTATCTTTTTCACTCCGTCTTTCTGGTTGTGTTAGTTAGCTTTCCATTCTTGAAGCTAAATACTTGAGATAATCAACTTAAAAAGAGGAATGGTTTATTTCAGCTCATAGTTTTTGAAGTTTCAGTCCATGGTTGATTGACTGCATTGCTTTTGAGCCTGCGGTGGGCAGCATTCCATGGCAGGGAATGCAACAGGAAGCCCATTCACCTCATGGAGAGACACAAAAATGAAGAAGAAGAGATTGGTGCTCCATAGTTCCCTTCAAGGGCACACCACCAGTGACCTAAAGCCTCCCACCAGACCTCCTTTCTTAAATGTTTCCACGACCTTCCAATAGCACCATCTTGGGGACTGAGCTTTTAACACATAGACCTTTCAGGGACAGACCAGATCCCAACTACAGCATTGATGAATTGGTTTGTTAAAGCAGTAGTTCTTGAAAGTGTGTCCACCAGACAAATAGCATCAGCATCACCTTAGAGTTTATCAGAAGTGCAGATTCTAGTGCTCAGTTTCACTGTTGAATCAAAAACTCTGAGAGAAGGGCAGCCAGCCAGTCCTCCAGGTGATGCCAGTGTAACCTCAGGGGCAGAACCGCTGGCTTAAAAGAATTGGCTAACACATTGCTATTGGCAGCATGCTAGAGTAAAAAGCTAAAGAGATCTGAGGCTAGAACCCTCCCCTTGCCCTCCACCTGCTCTGGTTGTGATCTTAATTTGCCACTTAACCATGTGAGCCTCTGTTTCCTCATCTTCCCAACACAGTAGCTGTTGTACAGCTCAGTATATGTGTAAAAAAACCCAGAACAACAACAAAAACTAACAAAGGCAAGGTTTTCCTCAATTAAGTGTTTTGGGATCTCAAAGGGTTTAAATAGGAGTTCTTTGTTGTCTCTCAGAACTCCAGTAAGAGTATCAATTCATGTGATTTAATGATCTCTTTGAGAGCACTCACCACATGCAAGCCACTGTTCTAAGGACTTATACAAAGCTAACTCCTGTAGAAGCACACCCAATAACCCTTTGAAATAGTCACTGTTATTGGCTCATTTTCCAGATGAAGAAACTGGAGTACAGGGTAGGTAAGCAGTTTGCCCTGGATAAACAGTTAAAATGAAGTGCAAAATTGTGGTTCAAACTCAGGCCCTCTGGCTCCAGAGTTCTGAATGTTTAGCATCAGTATTACATTGTTTTTCAACATTTTTTTTCTTTTGCAGTACTGGGGATTGAACCCAGGTCCTTTGTACAGAGCTTCATTCCCAGCCATTTCTAAACTTTTTCGAGACAAGCTCTCACACTAAGTTGCCTGGGCTGGGCTTGAACTCGTGATCTTCCCGCCTCAGCCTCCCCGAGTGCTTGGATTATAAGCATATGCAATCACACCCAGCTGCCTTTTGACATTCTTAACCACTCTGCTATGCTAGGCTCAGTTGCTTGGTGGTTGTACCTGTGTAGATTAAAGATAATGGTGGAATTCATAATTGTGAGATGGCTCAGAACAACCATCTCCCTGGGTAGCTTTGGACCAAGGCAGGTTCTTTGCAGTTCAAAATGGCTTGGCTCTGGTCTTTGATGAACACCGAAGGCACTGACTTGCCACTTTGACAGTTATCAGTTGTGCAGTAATAAGCACCTGCTGTATGCCTGTCAGTCCTGGCTGTCGTGAGAATGTTTTAGTCTCTGACTCCAACAAATTCGAGAGCTACAACTACAATGCGTGAGGACAGTACAAATATAACCAAATCCTAAAATATCAGCCAGCGCTGAAGGGCTCTCATATATAGCCTTTGGCTAAAGCTGTGGATTCATCTAATACTAAGCTTCCTATACCAGATGGTATTGATGCCCTGCCCATATCCCTTGACAGAGGTGTCTACCTGTGGGTAGTTCCTGTGGATGCTGATGTCTTTCATGTCTCTCTGGGAGTGAGCTGTGCCCGTGGGAGTGGACTTGTGCTGTGCATGGAATAAGTCAAAATTCCAAACAGTTAACACCCCAAAATAGTAAGGGATGACAGTCAATGTTTAAATGTACTGTCTTCCCTGTCCCTTAGTGGGACAATGCTTGAGAAGTGCTCATCGCCTCCCAGAGTTCCCCAGTTGGATAGTGCCTCAGGTGCCCATGGTAGTAATTTGCACATTAACTTCATTATTGTGTTCACTCTCTTATCTGTCTCAACTTAATCTTCCCTCTCTTGGCTTCTTGGGGTCATCTCCATTTGGAAACACACTTACCTTCCAAAGTTTAGCCAAATACTATAAGCCCTGCCTTGACCTCCTCAGAAGAATTCAGTCTCTCTCCGCAGTGCTCACTTTTCTTTTTATGCCTGCCTTTGATCGTACCTGTTGATTCTTGCCACCTTTGACCATCCTCATTGTGGATTTCCTTTGCACCATGAGTCCTACCAGTGCATTACCAGTGCCAGGGGAGAACACTGGCTGGTAAGGCTGGATGGGGACAAACAGATGTGAGGAAAGCTAGTGAGTACTCAGAGTGCTCTGGACCAGGCCCTTCTAATGCTTTAACAACATTACCTCTTTGAATCCTTCACAAAACTTTTCACAATGCGTATTTTTCATCTCAGTTTCTAGATAGAGAATCTGAATGTCAAAGAAATTAAGTCTTTTGCCCAGACTTACATAGCTAGGAAATTTTACCATCGGGAATCTGGCCTGTGCTGTTCACTCTCCACCAGGCTGCCAGAGTGGCCTCAGTAGATGTCTGAAGACTGAGGGAACCTGTCATTGAGGGAGGGGACTGGGCAGGGAGGAGGAGAAGCCCGAGGTAAGCCACTGTGGAGCAGTGAGTCTTCTGGTCCTGGGGGTATGGGCTGCAAACACAGTAGCTTTACCTTGAAAGCCTGACGGTTGACTAAGTGTTTTTGTCAGCAGGGAGAGGTGGACCTGACACCATTTCAGGCCACTGGCCAACAGACAGAATCCCTAGAGCTTAACACTCTCAGTTCCCTAATTTAATGACATTTGAGGGAATCATTGTTGGTCTACCAGAAGCCCAAGTGAGCTTTGGCAGGTAACTATGCTTTATCTCTTAGCTGTCCTGAAGTGCACTAATGCTTTTTTTTTTTTTTCCTTTTGGGTCTTTGAAGGAGGTCTTCTTTTAGGTATAACTGTTCTGTTTTCCACAGGATGAGATGACATAATAGTGGAAGATGGTTATAATTTCATTCCTGCAGAATTGTCTTCCCCATTTGGAAACAATTACACATATGAGCCAGTTTGGTGAGCTCATAAGCTACAATGCCCAATTCTCTTGCGCTCTCTCGCTCTCTCTCTCTCTCTCTCTCTCTCTCTCTCTCTCTCTCTCTCTCTCTCTCTCTCTCTCTCTGTCCTGTGTCTAGATCATTCTGTGCTGCTGACATTTCTAGTGATAAGTCCTTCCAAGGCCTCTCTGGCTTCTTTCCTCATATTCTCTCATGCTTTGTCTACCCGGGTCTGTTGTTCCTTGAGCAAAAGATCTTAGCACTGCAGGAGATCAGCTAGATGCTCCTAAGGGCATCCACCTGTATTGTTTGCTTTAATGCCAAATCCAATGATGGTCTCCTTCTTCTGTCTCAATCCCCTATCTGTAAAAATGAACTTATAAATATGTACCTTGGCATTGATGTGATCTCCTGCCGATCTCACAAGCCCCCAAAATCCTAGTCCCCACATGCAGTCATGAGGTCACTTCTGTGGGACCCTGACTCTTTCCCTGGCAGGTGGAAATGTTAATGAGGAATGATAGTGATTCTAGATAGGGAAACTAGAAGCAGAGGACCTTGTATTTCACTTTCCACTTGGAACTCCTGAGAAGGATTCCTCACAGGCCTGCAGGTCAAAACAAAGCAATTGTAGAGTTGAAGAATGATGAAATGGTAGGTTTTAGTCAGGGAGAAGGCCAAAGATGGCATCTACTCCAGTTTCTCTCAGCTCTTGTGTGCAGGGTATGGATTCTAAGTGGCTGGCATGTTCTGAGAGGGTATAAGTGTTGAAGGCAATAGGTAGGGAGAGGACTTCAAAGACTATGGCAAGGACAGATGGGCCAGGTGAGAGATGTGATAGACTCTCAGAAGTGAGCACTGAAGGGAGCTGGGCTAGCAAAAGTGGGACCCCCAGATCCGGGTGAGATTCTGAGGGAATAGACCACAAGGCCACCAGTTGTGGTCTTAAGCAGTGGCTGCCACTTGGACATTGAGGAGTCCTGCAGGGCAAGGCAGATCTCTGGAGAGGCCACTAAAAGTCCTGGGCTCAGCATTAGATGAGCTCTCAGATCCAGATCCCTAATCCCTGCTTCCAGAAGGGCACTAGTACCCATCCCTAGCCTGGACGCCATTTTGAGTACCAGAAGAAAGAGGAGGAAAACGAAGATTGTGCATGTATTCAAAAGACATTGAGGTAACTAGAGACTATTTTAGCGAAGAGGAGACAAAACAGCCTTCAATCATCAGATTTAAGGATCCCTTTCATATACGTCTGGATTGGAGGTGCCAAAACAAGATTTTAGACATCAGAGAAATCTCACCAATTGTTTATTTATTGTTGCTTTTGTTTTTGTATCTCAGCTGTGTCTGTAAACTTGAAACTTGTTCTATAACAAATACATAGTGGATACTTTGTGTCAGGACAGTCATCTAGGAATCATTGAAAACTATCATAATATCTTGAATTCACTCCTCCTCCTGGTTTTATCTTTTTCTATATGTAGATATATCTGTTCTGGTCCTTGACGATAAGGGGTGACACCTTAATGCTCTGTGTCTTCCATAGTGTCTAGTACATAGTAAGTACTCATTGAACTGGATAGTTGATTGGTTTTGATTTGTAGCCTTAGCCTAAAACCTAGAGATATGAAATAACATGGCCCTTTCTCCTCACCGTACATCATCATTATTTTCTTCATCTGAGCCTAGTGAGTTCCGGTACAACACATATTCTTCCTCTAAACTTCTGCATAGACCTCAGTGAGGTGGCTGTACCTTGGCTAGAACTCGCTTTGAAAGACATATTTCCCCAATTCCATATTTGGGGTTTCAGCTGATCACCTGCTAAGATTCCTTCACAGTCTGCCATTCTGTGAATTTAACCACCCAGTTCAGATTCCGAATTCAATGTCCTGGGATACACAGGGAGCTTTAAGAAATCCTGACACTTGCATCCCACCCCCAGAGATAAACAGTGCCAAAAGTTTATTTGAAAAGTGAGGGGTGTAGTAGTAAGGGAAGAACCAGCTCTGTAGAGTGAACTTAGGCCAAAGAGAGGAAAGGATAAAAGCAAAAATAAAAGTACATAGATACAGAATGGGTTACCATGAGGAGTCATGACAGCAGGCTCCTCGCGATGTCTTGTTTCTTTTATGCCATCCACATCTTGTGGGGGCCCTCAAGAAGTTTCACGTATGGGACCCTGGGGATTATTTGACACTGTGCTGGGATCTTGTAATTGACAGGTCCTGCTTATTTTTCCAGCCAGCTTTGCCATGCCCTATCTGCTATATCATGGGTACTAGAATTCTTTAAAATGATCCAAGTGAGTCTAGCAGGACCGACAACCACTCATCTCGGCAGTCCCATTTTAAAACTTCTCTTCTCAAAGTTCCTAATATGAAGTTGAAGACAATTTAAAAGTTACGGTTTTGCAAACTAGATTTTTAACATGAGGCAATTTTATAGGGGTTTAAAGCCAATTAATATCTTGATTTCAAAATTGATAAAAGCTTCAGAGTGGCTCCTGCTGACTGGTAGATCTCCAAGTTGCTAGTGTTGTCTTTGGCTGGCCATTCTTTAAAAATCCTCCATGTCTCTTTGTAGGATCTGGAAGCTACAGCTTGTGGTACTAAACATTACCAGCAGGAACAGCAGCAATAAAACATTTCTGTAGGTTTCCATAGTTTATAGTTCACTTTGGCATACATTATCTCACTGTGTTCCTTTGAGGTAGATAGAAAAATTTGTACTATCTTCACTTTGCTGATGGGAAGACTGAAGCTTAGAGCAATGAAGTAACTTTGTAGGTTACCCCAAAAGAAACAGTACCCAGAACTGTCTCCTCTACAGCAGCCTGTACAAAGTGCTTATTTTGGGCTTGGACAGTTTGAATCACTTTCAAGTTCACACAGCTGGAGAGTGGAGGTGGTGGGATTCTAGAACTTGTGTTCTTAACCACTTCCCCAGTGTTTAGTCAGTGAAGCAGTTGAAAAATGGTTTTTAACGTGACTTTGCCATGATTCATTCATTCTGGGATGGATTTGTACCCCTAAAGCACTGGGTAAAGATTAAGAGAAGCCTGAGGAATGAGAGCAACAGTTCCACTGATTTAAACTACTGGGGATTAAGTTGATGTTCCAGGAATACATGCTGTTGAAATGTAGTTTGAGAGTGGGTGCATCCTCACTTCAAGAACTAGCAAGAAGCATATAGATTTTGGCAAAAGATTTTATATTTATCAGATCACAATGCTATAAAAAAATCAAGACAAACTTCACATGCTTTTGCAATGATGTCTGTGGCAAATATGTTGGCCTTTAACATTGGTGTCCTGTTTTATTTATCCTCTTTCCTCTCCTTTTTTTTTTCTAAAAGAATGCAGAGCATAAAGTAAATGTTATTCGCATACCACCACGGTATTTATTACAGTATTTTTTTTAATTTAAAGAAGAGACAAATGAAAATACAAAATGGGAACTAATCTGACTTTAACAAATAAGATAAAATTGCCTAAAATGATCTGATTAATTAAATGAACAACAGCTGAATGCATAGGTGTGTCATTCTTCACCTATAGACATTTTTGCCTTGCTCCTAATATAAAATATCTTTTGCTACTATACATATTTGCATTCCCAGTAAAGTCTAACAAATTCTAGGATTTGGTGCCAAGCAAGAGGATATGAGTGTGAATTACTGAGGAACTTTCAAAGTGGAATTTAAAAATTTCCCAGTGAGTCGTGTAAAATCACTAGAATGTGGAGTCTGAGGCCAGGGACTTGGTTTTATTCCCTGCTGTAACCCTAGTGTCTGGTACACAGCAGGCCTTCAGAAACTGAAATCCATGAATAAACTTTCAGAAATCACTTCATTTCTGAACTGTGTTTCCTCACTTGTAGATGTAGATGGTTGGACTATTTTCATATTTGGTCTCTTTCCTATGTATGTCCTATTTTGAACTCTCTTCAGGTGAGCTTCAAGCCCTATCTTTTGAGCAATTTATTTGAGTAAAGATTTTATCCCATTTTTTGTGTGTGTTGAACAAAAACACATACAACTATATCCACTGGTTGTGATCTGCAGTAGAAAACCAGTATTGGTATAATTCCAAACAAAGTGAACATCACACTTTAATTTTCTTGTGTAGCCTATTATGGATAAATGGATAGTTTTTTATTTTTTTTATTTATAATTTTTTTTTTTTTGGTTTTTCTCCGGTACCGGGAACTGAACTCACGACCTTGCGCTTGCCAGGCAGGCGCTTTTGCCGCTGAGCTAAATCCCCAGCCCCCATGGATAGTTTTTTAAATGATGAAAATATGGTCTAAGTGACTACCTTTGCAAAATTTACAGTGTTCTTCTACATCACCTTTATATCTGCTTCACTTTGGAAATGGATTTCTAGGAGCTTCAATTTCCTGATGGGTAATATGAAGGGATGGAATCCCTGATCTTTCTAGGAGGTACCTTCCTATGATCCTAAACTATGGAAACTTGAATTAGACAAGTATATTGTTTATTTTCACTATTCAAGCATTAATCATAGGTAAGGATGTTTTATAGTTAAGATGGAAATCACATGCGTGCAAATTATGGAAAGAAACCATCTTCATGATATTTTTAAATGCCCTCTAAAAATGATTGATACCCTATCATTTACATGAAAGGGGAAAAATCTAGTTTATTATATAAGGGTAAACTTTATCCGAGGACATTGTTATATTGTCTGAATGAATAATAATGACAACTTATTCTTGGTACTGTGATAAAATGCTTTATAAATATAATTTCATTCAAAAGAATCAACCCCATTTTACAAATAATTAAATGCAAGCAGAGAAATGTTAGAATCTTACCCAAGGCAGAGCCAGGATCTGAATGCAAATCATTTTCCCGGGAGAGCTCAGTCTCTTAATCATTTTTAAGTCTTTGTTGGTGAACATATTCATTCATCCACTGGAGATAAATGAAAATAGGCACTTTATCCATATGGAGAAGATTTAAATGAGAAATTCCAGATCAGACATTCAAAGCTCGTGTCAGGCCAGAGACATTATAAGGAAAAGCCATTTGAACAAGAGCCATTGACATACAAAGGCCTAGGAGCCTGCTAAGCATCTTCTACCTAGAAGTACCACAGCAAAGGTTAAGGGTTAATGTGGCTTCAAAACAGAGGCAACCCAAAAATGCAACTTTTCCAAAAAGTAGGATTTCCATGCAGCAGGAATATCCATAATTTCAACCTCTCTTAGTGGTTTTTGCCAGTACATAGTTGTTTACAGAACTAGCTGTCACATGGGAGTCCCTTTCTCGAGGGTCCTGGAAGAACTATGATCTGGATGTTTGTTGGGAGCAAAGCTGAGAGGATGAGTCACAAAGAAAGGGGGGATTCATATTCAACCTCAAAGTGGCAAAGACTCCTCTGGTTCACACTGACTTTGACTTTTGACCTTGTCAGTGTCATGACAAAGATCAAGAGAGAAAACGGTGCCTGGGGAGAGTGATTTTAGCATTAGTCTTGTCCCATCATTAGTTTAATGGGCTTTAATTACTTAATGGCACTCTTATTAAATCTGATGTGGTAGATAGTGGCTGGCACGGCACTAAAACTTTTTTCTTCTTTAGCACACAGGCTAGACTACATTGCCCAGCCTCAAATTGTGTTGAACTTTGACTATGTAACTGAGTTCTGGCTGATGGATACGGGCAGAAGTGATGTGTGCCACTTCCTGGCCTAACCTTTAATAATGTCCCACCTGATTCTGCTCACTCTCTTTCCCGGCTTGCCTGGTGGATGTTGCTGTGCAGTGATATCTGGGAATCTTCATGCTGAAAAAGAAAGTGTCTCTATCAGTCTAGGTCCCTGAATGATACCCCTCTTTCTGCTTTCCCTGCCCCTAGTCCAGAATTCTAGGTTGTCGATTGGACTTTATACATGGGAAACAAACTTCTATTTTTTAAAGCCCCTGAGATTTCAGGGTTTATTTATTGCAGCAACTTTCATTACCTTAACTGATACATCTGACTCTACCCTTTTGGCTAGAGTTATTGGTACATCTCATTCTGTCATTGGAACGTGTGATGGGATGAAGTAGGTACCCTCTCTTTCTTGAGATCATGTGAGAATCCCAGTTTATATACTCTGAGAAAACGGTAGTTCATTATGGTCACACTGTTTCTTGTCCAAACTGGAGTCACTTGAGAGCAGGAAGCTCCATCCCACTCCCTTTGTGCCCAGCAAGGTCACCAGGACCTTCACAGTGTGGTATAAGGTCAATATTTAAAGGCTCTGGACTTTCTGGGGTTAAGTCTTACCTCTGACATTAACAAGGTATTTAATAATTATGCTTGAGTTTCCTTATTTGTAAAGTGGCAGGACCTAGCTTAGGCAATACCAGTCAGTGCATATAAAACAGATGCCCAAAACACATCTGACACATTGTAAGAATTCAACAAATTCCAGTCATTATCACTACAAACCAGCATTGTCTAATAGAATGTTTTGGCGATAATGGAAATATTCTACATCTATGCTGCCCAATACAGTGGACACCAAACACATGTGACTATTGAGCACTTGAAACATGACTAGGGTATGGAATTTTTAATTGTATACAACTTTAATTTAAATTTTAAATAGCTACATGTGGCTAATGGCTGCAATTTTGGAAGGCACAACTATAGACTATTTAATCCAATTGCTTCAGAGTTTGTCTTTCAAACTGTAGGTTACAGTTCACTCACAGAACAACTAAGTCTGCCTCCCTCTCTCCTTCTCTCCTCCCTGTTCCCCACTCTCTTTCCATCCCCCTAAGGGATTTGTTACAGGGATTTGGCTTCATAAACTGCGAGAGCAGCTTCAGCAGTCTTTATAAGACTCTTATCTTCACGTCTAATGTTGGAATTTGACATTGGTAGACCAGATAGTCCGGAAGGCAGGATGACTGTAAGGTGGAAGACAGCAAGAACAACCTGGAAGCCACAAGCATAAGTTGACCTTGGTGGTATGGATGTCCTGAAAAAGTTGAGGCCCTCATCACAAAATTAAGTATATACTTGGCTCAGATGTTGGTGCAGCTGTATTTGGATCTAGGGGGAGGTGGAGCAACTGTAGGCTTTACAGCTCCCTCCTCCTAGTGAGGTGACGCAGCTGCGAGTTGCCAGTGTTCAGGAGCCACACAACGGCTGCTGCTCCACATCTGCCCAGGTCTCCCATAAGAAGCTCTCCTGTGTCCCACATTCACCAGAAACCTACAGGAAAGGGAATTCTGGGAAACATAATTAGCCTAGCCAACCTCGTATAGTATGCAGCCAGCACACATACTAGAAAGCTAATAAGCTAAGGATTTAGTATCTGTTAATTCTAACTCAAATATTCTAAATCAAATATGTTAACTCTAAATCAAATATGATCTTTCAAGGCTCTACATAATTATTTGAGTTCTACCAGAGATATTCTGGAGGTCTTTCCAGCTAGCTGACATTGTGTTTGGTATGAGGTTGAATATTTTAAAAAATTTCCTTTATATTTGTATGGTTTAGAATTTTTCCACATAAACCTATAGTAGGGCTATAATTGAAAAAATTAATATTATATTTTAAAAACCAGAGCTTGATCCTTAGGGAAATTGCACATCCCACTTGAGTGCTACCTAATGACATCATGATCAGCTGCACCTTCCAGTTTCTTCCTTCAAACTTCACCTGGTCTTGACTTCGTATGAGATTGTATAAAGCACAAGTTATAGTCATCAGATATCTGGAAGTCCTCTGCCTCTCTCCTCCCATGTTTTCAAAGTGATCTCCTGAGCATTTTTAAAATTAGAAGCATTAATATAAAGAGAAAAACAGAAGTGGAAGTTTTGAACACAGAAGAAAAAAATCATTTGCAGATAAGTCACTGGAAAAAAGAGAAATAGAATATCATTGCATTAGTTACTAAATGACATGAATAGTACTTACTTTAACAGTAATACCTACAAAGTATGTTGTGCTATAATTAGCTGCTTCCCTATGTCCAGATGGAATCACTGAAGTGCATAGGTTGTCAAAGGCCCTGCCTGTAAAATGGGGATAACTTACTTCATATGGTTGTCATAAGGACCAAATATTTATTAATTAAAAATAGACTTCCTTTTGGGGCTACTGTTCTCAGAAAAAAATTGTGTGAGAATGCATCCACAAATTTGCATTTGATTTATGAACACTCCAAAAGACATCTCGTAGGCCCTTGCGGGAGAGACAATCCATAAACCCATGAGATTGCCCATATCCATCCTGGAAAGCAAGGAACTGAGAAGATGGGAGTGGATAGTATGTGAGAGTGGAAAAAGAAAAGAGTCAAGGCCTGCGAATCAAGAATACATTTCATCTTCTTCCCATTTTGGCCAATACCTACGTAGAATTGCTGACTGTTTGCTCTTTGGGAAGTTCCATCAGCTAAGAGCTGAAGTTTTCTTTAGTGATGTCATTATTAATCTTTTAATAAATATGTTATGTAAGAGTACTTATTGAGCAGTGTGATGTGAGATGGACATAGCTCAAGTAAACATGTTTCAGACGTGCCAAATTAGAAATGTTTTCATTCATTTTTTTGGTTATGTAGTAAAGCCTGAACATGCAATTAGTTACTGGAAGAGTGTCTGTGGTCCCAAACCCCGAAGAACCAGTATAATAATAACAACAAAAAAGTTGTTTTGTTTGAGGTTCCCATATAAGAGTGCCTAGGCGTGGTGGCTTGTTTTTAATCATCTCTCTATGGAATAGTAATTCAGTCCAGAGGAGGACTGCCACTGGAGTACAAGTTTCATTTGGGCCTAAAATGTTCATGCAAGGGGACCTGATTTATTCTTTTTATATGCACTCCAAGAAAATAAAACTTTTATTTTTCCCATCCAAATTGGGGACAAATATGTTGAAAGTAGAGGCTCCTTAGCATTACCACTGCCACAGCTATAAAACAACTGTGTCCCATTTGAAGCACATTTGAAATCTTAACATCTACCACAGTGTCAAATAGTGGAGAGAAAAAATGAAAAACTTAGAATTGCCCAAACACGTCCTTGCATGACTTGATGCAGGTAGTTTATTTGAAAGGTGTTACTTAGTTACTTTTCTTGTGGTTGAGACAAAATGCTCGACATCCAAAGTTAAAGGAGGAAAGGTTTATTTAGCTCAGTTTATAGAGGTTTCAGCCCAGAGTCAGCTGGCTCCAAGGCAGGGCATTGGTATGGTAGAGGGGCATTGCAGAGGAGAAACACAGTGCATGGCAGGCAGAAGGCAGCAAACTGCAAGCAAAGCAACAGCCCTCCTTTGTCCCTTATCTTCTAACCAGGCTACCTGCCCTTAGGGCGGATACCACTCACACCCAGGGTGGGGCATCCTTAGTCCTAGCATCGCACAATGAATCAATCCCAGCATCACATCCTTAATTCCAGCTTCATACACTCTAGATCCAGCCACCTCCAAAAGCCCCACCTGTGACTGCATGAGGCTGTGGGGGGACATCTAGATATAAACCACAACAGAGGGTGATCGGAAGAAATCATGATCAAGGGAGCAGGGAGAGGACATTAAGAAAAAAGGAAGAGTCAATAATGGATACATCATTGAGATCACTGCTCTAGGCAGTGTGGGGGGGGTCACAATTGCTGAATTTTTGTTGTTTTTGATATGGATTTGAATGCACATTTTAGTTCACGTCTGTAAGATCTGTTAAGTAATCTCTCTGCTGTGATTGGCAGTCATAACCACTCCTCCTCACTTCAGATTCTGAATAATAGTGATCAAAGAAGTGTTCTCAAGTCTTCATGGACTCTGCCTAGGTAATTTTACCTTGTTATTCTCAGATCAGTTCCTCGTTCTTCCCCTACTCTGTTTTGTACCGAAGAGACCTAGACCTTTGCGATATTGTCTGTGTCCCCTTGCCCCCTGGCTTGCAGCTAAGTTTAGTTAAGGGTGGCAGTGGCAGGAGATTGGAGCACAGGAAGAAAGAAGTTGGGGTATTTCCCTCCCTATCTGATTGACTGGCCTCTCTAATAGTAGCAGTGTCTCCTCCATGCTTCCAATCTCATTGCAATTCCAATGCAATTCTCAGATGCAATTCCAATTTTGGATTTCCCATCCTCCAGAACTGTAAGCCAAGTAAACTTTTATTGTTTATAATTTCCCCAACCTATAGCATTCAGTTATAAGTGGAAGGCTTTTTTAGTTCCTGTTGTGTGGCTCTGTTCCCTGGGATCTGGTACCTTCACCTCTCTCCTTCCTCCAGCCCTAGAAAAGGCAGCAGCTTTCTGCTGTTGCTCACCTCTAAATTGCTCCAGCCCTTTACCTTTGCATTACTTCTCTGTGACACATTCCTATTCTTGAACTACCTGTCATGGGTTCCAGACTTGATCCCCAGCTAACAGAGATTTATTCTCCCTCCTTCCCTCCCTCCCTCCCTCCCTCCCTTCCTTCCTTCCTCTTTTCTTCTTCAGTATAGGTGATTGAACCTAGGACCTTTGCATTGTGTTACATCCCAAGCTTTTAAAAACATTTTTATTCTGAGAAAGGGTTTCACTAATTCCCTAAATTGCCTATGCTGAGCTTGAAGTTGTAATCCTCCTGCCTCAGGCTCCCAGAGTGCTGGGATTACAGGTGTGCTCTACCATGCCTGGGTCTTTTTTGTTTTCTTTTTAAATTTTTCTTGTGGTGCTGGGGATCAAATCCAGGACCTTGCACATGGTAGGCAAGTGCTTTACCATGACAGAGATTTCTTAATGATTTCATCAGTCAGTCCCCAAATCAGCTACCAGATGGAAGACACTGGACTGGATACCTGGGGGATAATAAAGCATTAAGCTTCTTAGCATCCAGTTAGGAAAACAAGACCTACAGTGTGCTCTGGTTTGAATGTTCCTTCCAAACGCTTATTTTAAAACTTAATTCATTGTGATGGTATTGGGAGGTGGGACCTTTGAAAGGTGATTAAATCATGGGGGCTCCTAACTCATGGATGGATTAATGCCATTCTTGAAGGAGTGAGGTAGTTATTGCTCTCTTTGTCTTGTGAGCTCATTTGTCCTCATGCCATGTTATGACGCAGTAAGAAGACCCTCACCAGACATGCCTTCTTAATTTTGGATTTCCCATCCTCCAGAACTGTAAGCCAAGTAAATTTTTATTGTTTATAATTTCCCCAACCTATAACATTCAGTTATAACAGCAGAAAACTAGGACATGGTGGAAATGTTAAGTAACGTATCCAGGTGCCAAGTGAATAGTGTAGTCAGTGAATTCTTAGATATGAAGAGGAGAGAACCATCTCTATCAGCTTCTGTTGCCAGAGCACTATTTAGAGGGCCAGAGAGATGACATAAATGAGTCATCTTCTAAAACTTGCAATTTTATAAGACCGAGTAAAGACTTGTAGGTCAAAAGGGACTTTGCAGATGCAATTCAAGTTAAGGACCATGAGATGGAGAGATTACAATGGATTATCTCAGTAATTCCAGTCAAATCATGCGAATTTTTGAAAGGGAAAGAGGAAGTAAGTCAGAGTGACAGCATATGAAAAGGCACCCCCAGCCCTCTCCCATTGTTGCTGGCTTTGAAGATAGAGGAGTGAGACATGCGCCAAGAAGCATAGGTGGCTTCTCAGCTGTGAGAATGGCTTTCAATTTACAGCCAGCAAGAAAAATGCAGACCTCGTTCCCATGACTGAAAGGAACTAAATGCTGCCAAAAACTCAAGTAAGCAGGAAGCAGATTCTCCCTTGGCACCCCCAGAAAGGAATGTAGCCTGTCATCAATTTGATTTTAGTCTGGTGAGATTGGTAATGGGCCTCTGTTCTACAGAACACTTAAAAAAACAAATTTGTGTTTTAAGCCACTAAGCTTATGGTGATTTGTTACAACAACAACAGGAGACTAGTACCCTGAAATTTTCTACTGGAATTACTTGGCTGGTGTTACCAGCAATACTATTAAATGTAGGAGTGGATCAAGTATAGAAATGATGTGGAATGTTGAGACTGAGTTCTTCGATATATTGAGTTAGAGAGGAAATGACAGTGAGGCATTCACATGGCAGTGCTGGGACCACACTTGGCCACGTGGGATTGGAGTTTGGTAGAGGATAGCAATAACTTGAAAAAAAGTGCTGGGGAGGTGATGTAGGGCAAGAACCTTCATCAAGGTGGCAGTTTCTTGAGTTTCTAGTTGTTCTAGCTCTGTTTGGCTTCCACTAAAAGCTTATGCTCTCTAAACTCTTGCTCATCATAATTGGAATGTATGGAATTTGTTTTTTTTAAAAAATCATGAGAGTGATACTGAGTAAATTTTCTAAGCAGATCACAGTACTTATATTTATTGCCTTAAGTCCAGACTTCCATAAGTGAATAATGTTTAAAATTTGCTCTTTGTGGGTTTCCAAAGGAGAATCTGAAAATTTTAAATGTCTTTCTTTGTTTATGAATCCTTTTAACTATGGGAATGTTTTGTCTCCTAAGTGTGGCGTGGAGCCCAAGTATATGACTCGTTGTAAATGGCGACCACCCCTTCATTGTAATAAACGAGAAGTGAGTTGGGAGAGAGCCCAAGAGAAACAGTGATACTCAGCAAAGTGTAAGGTGCTGATATCTTTATGTTGGACCCAGGAGGAGTGACATGGAGCATTATAAGAGACAGAAAAAGTGAATCATTGAGCAATTGGGCCCCCACAAGAGGGCAACAATGCCTAAAGAAGAAAGTAGACATTATAATTTTAAAATCTCTAGCCTTAATTTATTAGATTTCCTCCCTTCATCAAAGTAGATCATTGTCTTTATATTGTGAGTTTTTATATAAGAGGAAACCATGCTATATTTAAGCTTGAGTGTCTCATTTATTTCACTTAACATTATGATCTCAAGGTGCATCCGTTGTCCTACAAATGACTTGAGTTTATCTTTCTTTATGGCAGAGTAGAGCTCTATTGTATATAAACACCACATTTTCTTTATCCATTTATCTGTTGCTGAATATAGGCTGCTTCCAAGATTTGTCTATTTTGAATTGTGGTGCTACAAATATGGAAATAGATAATAGGAAGTAGGGATATAGATCTTACTCAAATGGGAAGAGGATCAAGAAATGGAGGGAGGAGGGAAGGAAAGGAGGGGAAAGGAATTAAGATGTATGTAGATGTACCAGTTCCCCATAAGGAATGTAAACATTGTATACTACAAACATACACTAATTTAAACATAGAACCCAGGTGTGATGGCACACACTTGTAGTCCTAGCATTTGGGAGGCTGAGACGAGAAGATCACTGCAAATTTGAGGCCAGCCTGAGCTTCATAGTAGTTCAAGGCCAGCCTGAACTACACAGAGAAACCATTTCAAAAACCCAAAATAAATAAATAAATTTTCAAAGTAGATCATTATCTGTTCTATTGGGAAATCCTAGAAACATGGAAGTTCCACAAAGCGGCCAGCTCTGCCTGTGACCAAAACCCACAAAACCTAGATTTTGATCAAGTTTTAGCTCTTGGTTGTGAGTCTGTAGCTATCAAACCTGTCTATCCAGCCTTGGCAGCCCAGTTTTGTCTGTCCTCAGGAAACTTTCTTCTCTTCTGACTTTCTTCTTATCCTTGAGTTACCCATTGCCTCTAATATCTAAAAGGAAAACTCAAATCAGCCCCTTTCCCTGGATCAAAACATTTGGCAGTAGAGAAGGTCGGAACAATTGGTGCCCATTGTCAGCCACTGGGCAAATTTGTAAAGGAAGCACAGCCCTTGCTGTCTTTCAGCAACACCCTGGGTTCCTGTTCTCTGATACTCTGCTCTCTCCCAGTGCCTTCATACTGCTTCCTGCTTTTGCTGTGCTCCTGCCCTACAACTTACCTTCACTGACAAGTGTCATTCTCAGGGTAACCTGTACTGAATATTGATTTTTCCCCAGTGCTTTTCCACATTGCCCAGTATGGTAGAGCTTTGCTAGATGATAAGAAGAATTCAGCCAATTCAAATTAACTCATGCTAATATGTGAATGGTGGCTCCCTAGTGCTCCCAAGAGTATTTGTTAAATTAACCCTTTAAAAGTTAACTGAACATACTTTTTGATTAGTGAAATATTACAGTAGCATGAGGGCTATATTGAAGAACTAAGACTAAGGAAGAGGTAATTCCAAGTAGGTTAGAGCCCCAAGGCACCTAGCCACTCTGCCTACCTTTGACTTGTTGGCTGCAGGGAAACCAGGGACTTGAGGGTTCATTCAGTCCTACTTTCCAGCAGAACTGTGGTTTTAATTATCCCATGAAGTAATCAGTACCCTGCCATCATTTCAGAAAAATAAGTCCCTAAAGGCCAGTAGGTATGTTTCATCAGACAGTTTTAGTTTCCAAACATACTTATTCTCTCCTGCAAATTGTATGCGAAAATAACATGAGAAAATAACTATTCTTTTCTAATTAAAAACATTTTTAAAAAATTATAACACCCTGCGCCAGGCATGGTGGTGCACACCTGTAATCTCAGCACTTGGGAGGCTGAGGCAAGAGGATTGCTGCAAGTTCGATGTCAGCCTGAACTACACAGTGAGTTCAAGGCCAGCCTGAACTGCATATTTAGACCCTGTCTCAAAAACAAAAGCAAAAAATGTATAACAACCTATGTGGTGACAGTTTGGGGAAGTAAAACTCTTGGGCACAGCAAAGGATAGTATAATTGGTTCACGTTTTCTTTAGTGCACTTTGATGATCATAATTCACAGCATTTTTGAAATAAATAGCCATATGTATACAAAATCTAGCACTGTTTGTAATTATGAAAAATTGTCCATACCAAAATGTCTATAAAAAGGAAATTTGTTATATAAATGACATATCCAATCAATGAAATGCTATAAAACCATCACAATTTGTGGAAAATTGTTTAATAATATAGAACAATTTTCAGAACATATAAACACAAGAAAAGTCAAGTTATAACTAGTTTTTTGTGGCATCACCCTCCATATATATAAATATAAACACACGTATGCATATACCTATATATGCATATAGGTATATGCATAGCAAGGAAAGAATATATGTTAAAATATTAATGTCATTTATCTCCAGGTGATGAAACTTTAGGTGGTTTTTATTTTCTTTTTGTTTACCTGTTATTTTTGAAATTTCTCCAGTAAGTGTGTATTATTTTTCATAGAGAAAAAAATAGAATTACTTTTCTTTTTAGGACCTAAGCATGTTTCCAAAATAAGTAACTCAGCAGCTCTTGCAGTTTATAAATCCAGTGACGTCTGTTGTAGTTGAATTCATCAAGGTGTGAATAATAGGCACAAAACCTGTGCTAAAAAGAAGTGCAGTTAGCAGAAGTGTCGTTTATGCAGGCATATACATTTCTTTCTATACATTTTAATGAGTATTATCCAACAACTGAAGATCTTAGTCATTACTTTTAAATTGAAATGCACCAAATCATTATATAATACAATACAGGAAATGGCATCCACAGGTAAAAATTGAGAGAATTGCTTCACCAGAGATGTCTTGTAGAGAATTAACGAGCACTGCATCAGGGTGTTCAAAATAATAGTGAGTTAGGGGCTGGGGATTTAGCTCAGCGGCAAAAAGCGCCTGCCTGGCAAGTGCAAGGTCGTGAGTTCGGTTCCCGGTACCGGAGAAAAAAAAATTAAAATTAAAAAATAAAAAATAATAGTGAGTTAACATACTGCCCTCTTTCGGTAGCTGTTTACAACTCAATTTACATTCATTGCCATTACAGATGTTCTGCTCTCACAAAGTTGTGCATAAACTGAACTAATTTTAAATCACCTTTTTCCTCAACAGAAAATGCTGATAATTCCAGTTTGCCGTCACCATCTGGTAAGACTATTATTTTATGACTGGGAATTTTAGGAAAATTACTATTCTAAAAGATTTCCCACCAATATGGCATATGGTCTGATATAGCAAAATTGTTTTCCTCCAAGTAGTTTAATTAAATTATGTCATTAAACCTACATCTGGAAAATCAATAGCAAACACAGACAAGAAGACAGGCATATCGATCCTTCTATATTGCCAAACAGAGCTGGGAAGTAAATAGCTGGGGAATAAATTGTGGGTTTTCATTATGGTAGCTGCAGAAGTTCTTCAGTTCACGTTTCCAAAAAAGTATCTAGAAATTAAACATGCCACCTGTTCTTACATTTGCAGGATGAGGTATTCTCTTAAACATACTCCCTCAGTGCCCTCACTGAAAGAATATTTTTCAAAATGCTTCTAAGAGCTAGGCACTTACTAGAGTGAAAAAGCAAATAAATTAAAGAGAAACCCATGGCTTCTGTGACTCCTACTTCTGTGTTCTTTCTGGTATACCATATATGTTAGAACGATAAGGAGTGGGACAAGTCCCACTCTATCCTTGTGTGAAAGTGACCTTCTACTGTTATTCACTCATCTAGTTCCATCAAATTAATAAGAGAGGCAGTTCCTTCTTGTGTGCATACTATGTGCCTGGAAGTCTTCAGACATCATCTCACCCCTTTCAACCTTGGAACATAGAAGTCATTATATTCATGTTATAGATGAGAAAACTGAGGCTCAGAGGGAAAACTTGCTTATATTCACACATTCTCTGGAGCACTAGACTACTGGAGTTTGAATTTGACCAAAATCCTCACACTTTCATTGCTACCTCTGATTTGGGCAAATTCCCTAACCTTTCTGTGCCAGAGTTTCCTCCTTTGTAAAATGGAGAGAATAGCAATACCTGCCTCTTAGGATATTTAGAAAGATCAAATGAGCTAACATACGTGCCTGGCACAGAGTCAACCTTGATAAATAGTATCATTAATAGGAGTTACTAAGTTAGGGAACAAAGATTTGACCCTTGGACTGCAAGCCGCCAAAGCCTTAACTCTTTTGACCACGCCAGTGTGCCCTCTAGATGCTGAGCTTCCAGAGTATCAAAAGCTTTTCCAGTAAAGTAGCATTCAGCAAACTTAAACACGGTGTTATCTGCAAAATCTTGTTTTCGTGGAATGAGGAATGGGATTTTAGGGGCACACACTGGTTCTTGTCCCAAGATGCCCTGGGGAGGAGCTGCACAAAGAAAGTAAGAGCCAGTCTAGCATCAAGGATTGAAAGCAGCTGTACCTACAGACCTGTTCTTTGCATGCCATCACCATTTATCAACGTTCAGAAGAATTAATAGTCATTAATTAAAACTCACCTTTAGACAATGATTTTGTTCTGCCCCAAGAACAAAGGAGTCCTTCACACTTGAGTTGTGCTGTGCAGGAACTGTCATATTCTTTAAGAAATATCCTTAGTGTTAAAAAAAAATACGTGTAGTGAATGATGAAATCTGGAAGCAATAATGTGGGACCGACACACAGGGTGGGTTTCAGCCAAGGTATGAGCGGCCCAAAGCAGACAGGTCAGCCAAGCGCCTTGACACACCCAAATTTGGTCCACACAGGCTGCAAATCAGGCTCCCTACTGCAAAACTTAATTTTAGTTGTAAAATGTTTGTGGTTATTTTTTCCCCTATGTTTAGGTAGAGGTCAAGTCATTGAATCTTTTTAATATTGAAACATGTGAGATGTATATCATAAATTAACGTCTTAGTGTAAGTGGAGTCATTCCACAGGAAATTTATAACTCGATTGATTGTCTTAATAGCAGCCATATTTTCAAACAGCTTACCAGGAAATTGTGTTAGGTAGTACAGTATTGAGTAGTAGCAATTTTTTTTTTGTAATCCTAAACTCACAGTGGAAAGAGTTGGCAGGCATCATTATTGTAGAATGGAGCCAATATGTCAATATATTTCATGATTATAGCTCAACAAGTTATTTAAAATGTTTTCTAGAACTTTCTTGGCTGAAATTTTTAAAAGTAGTGTTTCTTTCATTTTGATGTAGTTCCTAAACTTATTTCCATGATTTTTCATAGGTAGTAGCAGGCTTTGTGATCATGGGTCTCATAGCATGTTTTCTACTTTTTTATAATTATCTCTCAAAAGATCTGACTCTTTGAAACATAATAAATAATTATTTCAAGGTATTTATTTAAATTTTCTCTCTCTTTTGCAGCTGAATCATCACTTGTCAGTTTTTTCCCTTCCTCCAATGGTACTCCAGGCAAGATTTTGAAAAGATTTAAAAACTATATTTAGCCCAGTTTGTTAAGTTTTAATTATACCTTTGTATTGTTTTTCTCCTTGGGACAAAAAGAGGTTGAAACTACAAGCTTCAACGGTAAGAATTTTTCTGAAGCAAGTTAAAAACGGATAACCTTTAATGTGAATAGAAGTATAATGAATGTTCTTGAAGATTTCCGCCTCTAAATTATTTCTTAATACACTGAATAATTTCAAATACCCCCCCAAAAAAACCCTATCAATCCTCAAGTATGACCTAAACTTTCTGGTTAAATGATAAAATTCTCACAACACTCTTCTATGCTCCAACTGTTCCAGAAGACAAAAAAAAATATTGATCACATTTTGAGTTCCATTTCACTTATTTTCCAATACAGTGCCAGCAAGTTTTACATGACAGATTGTTTAAATGTGAAAAGCACATCCAGTGACTTCAGTATGATTCAACATAGATTCGGAGGCACGGGATGTTCAAAGACAGCCTTTTAATAGATGATTTTATCAATATTTAAATAGTATGAAAAGAAAAAAATGGCCTCGTGGTGCTAGAGAAAGGACAAGGGACTCTGCTGTATTTGAGGGAGATAAGCAGGGTAGGGCAGCCCATCGTTTCCTTCTCTCTGATCAAAACTGGTTTAAATTCAGATTCAGCCCAGTGGGAAGGCCAAAGGTTAAATTTTTATGCGTACCTACTTTTTACAGTGACAAGAATATGTTCAGTTTAGCTTTGGCAGCAGTTTTTGGATCTGTGTGTGTGTGTGTGTGTGTGTGTGTGTGTGTTCTGTCCATCTGTGTGAATAAGTGTGACAATGTAATACATGCCTGATTTTCCTAAAATGTGTCCAAAATAATAAATTGTAGAATGCTTTAAATTTTAAGAGATACTAATAGAATAGTATCAACAGAACAAACTAAGTTTGTTTTAAAAGTATCAATAGTTGGGTTAGACAAGAGTTTCCTTTGTCTCTTTGCTCACTTTCCTGTACCTTCAGCTATTGATATATTACTCCTTTGACTTTGACATTGAACTATGATTCTGTTGTCATCACACTCCAAAACTTCCAAGCTTTTATAGCTATAGCACTCCATTTTAAATAACATGTATTGCTATTTTGATTATCATAGTGAAGCACTGGCTCATAAAAATGGAAAATAGTATCAATAGAACAAACTAATAGAACAAACTAAGTTTGTTTTAAAAGAGCTAGTTGAATGCAGTGTTTAAGATGTCCAATTTTACTGGGCATGGTAGCACATACCTGTAATCCCAGAATTCTGAAAGGCTGAGGCAGGAGGATTGCAGATTGGAGCCCCGGCCAATCTGAGCAACTTAGTGAGACTCTGGCTCAAAAACAAACAAACAAAACAAGAAATGAACTGGGGAGGTAGCACCACATGAAGGGTTCAATCCCCATTACCCCTTCCCTGCCCACACACAAAAAAACAAAATTTCAAGTTGCTTTATAAGAGTGTACACTGGTAAAAATGTATTAAACATCTCCAAGGCTGTTGAAATTGGTGTTAGTGTGGGAAATTCCATGTCCCTCAGGGATTTTCATTATCACAGAGGAAAAAAAGGTGAAAAACTATTGAGCAACATATGGTTTTATTTACATCTGTGATTATAAGAGTGTTGCTATGTGTTAGATATACAAACTGAATTTAGGAAACACATTCTGAAAGAATGAACTTTTGCGAGGCACTTGTCTCTGGGCATGGGAAAACGGACAAGGCGATGGGGACTGGGAACAGCTGCATTTAGCAGTACCAGTTGGCTTGTGCAATACTCCAAATTTTCCCAGATTTGGGGAAAAGTGAAACGTTTAAGGAACCTGGGGAAACTCATATTTGTTCACCATGCCAGTAGTTATGTTAATTTTTATTATTATATTTCAGATGCCACTTCCACTGTATTGTCTACTTTAAACAAAACAGGTAATACCAAGTTACTTGCAAAGGTCATAGCTTGACTTCTATGGCTTCTTGAGTTTCTCACTTGTATGGTCTGTTGGGTTAGACAAGAGTTTCCTTTGTCTCTTTGCTCACTTTCCTGCACCTTCAGCTATTGATGTATTACTCTTTTGACTTTGACATTGAACTATGATTCTGTTGTCATCACACTCCCAAACTTCCAAGCTTTTATAGCTATAGCACTCCATTTTAAATAACATGTATTGCTATTTTGATTATCATAGTGAAACACTGGCTCATAAAAATGGAAGATATAGAAAAGACAAAGAAAAAATAGAAATCATCGTTAATGTTTCTTTTCTAAGACTACTACTATTAATAATTTGGCATATATTTATTCAGTATCTTATGTATTTGTATACATATACCCTATGTATATAGCCTATGCAAAATAGAGTTTACACAGATTTTTTTTATCATGCTCCTTGCCTTCATATTAAGTTGCAAGCATTTGCCAGTGTCTGTTTCTTTAATGGCTTGATAATAGTCCACTGTGTGCCATATGTTGAACATTAAAGTGGTTTCTATTTTTTTAATAGAAGTTGTTGCAATGAGCATCCCAGTGCCAACATCTTTGGGTTCATCCCTGATTTATGTAGGATACATTCCAAAGACTGGACATAAAGGGTCAGCAGTATGACTATTTTAAGGCCCTTGATACCTACTTCCCAATTACCTTCTATAAAGATTGTGCCCAGCAACATCCCTGCCAGCAGTGGATGAGAATGTCACCGTGTCTTTGCTGAGACTACATTATGTATTATTCAATCTTGCTCCCAATTCCTTAGATTTTGTTTTCCATTCTTAATTATTCATGAGGTTGAGTATTTTCCCCCCAAACCACTGTAGTAACTAAAATCACAAATTCATTTCATAATTGTGTTTTGTTTGCTCTGGAAAAGGAAATATAGGGGAATACAATATAAGATATTTAAAGGATTGTCAATGATGATGGAAAATGCTGTCTGCCTCTGTAGTTACCACCAGCCGTTCCTTGTGGGCCACACATTGAAATGAACTCACCAGTAACACACACACACACACACACACACACACACACAAGGTTCTGAAACTGTCAGTATTAACATCGTTAAGTGTGTCTCCAAGCTCTGAAGTTGATCTTTTCTTCAGATTTTGCCCATTTGCCTTAAGAGACAGAGCTCCTGGCAAAGCTGCCCTGAATACAGCCTCCTGTGGTTGGCTGTCCTTACAGTAACTATTTCTGAGCCTGGTTCACCATTACCTCAGGAATAAACTGTGGGCTCTGTCTCCAAATCATGTTGGAAAGGTATTTCTAATGTTTGCTTCTTCAAAGCAGGTAAATATTTGCTTATGAGTCCCTAACTTTCAACAGTCCTGGTTCTGCTGTGGGCTTGTTGTTTGACTATAGTTGGATGGTCTTACCTTTCCGAGAATAGTTTTATCTCAGTACAGTGAGGACAGTATTTTATTAACTCCCAAAGAAAATAGCAGGGTGCTTAATTGTAGACTACAACAGCAATATTTTAGATCCCGTATATACTGAGTCACATTACTTTTTACTCTGAGTTACCTGCTCTTTATGACCTATCACCTGAAGGTCCTGATAGTGACTTCATTTTAAATATCTGAAGTGTAAGTTCGAATTCGTTCATCTAGCAGCATACCTGGAAACAAGCATAATCACACAGCACTGAGGTGTGTGATGGTATGACTCAACTGAGTACACCCAGACCCACCCCACAGCAATGCTGCGTGTTCTGTGTATGAGTCCCATCTGCTCTGCTGCGGAGATCACCAATAGTGTCTTTAAAATGTCAACAGTGTGATTTTCTTAGCACTTCACTTTTTAAAAATGATGCTCATGGCAAATTGTTTTTTTTAAAAAACAAGCAACAATTCTGCTCTAATATCTAAATTGCTTCTTTGCAGAAAAAACTAAAATCACTATAGTAAAAACCTTCAGTGCATCAGGTATGACTTATTATCAATATCAAGACTTTCTTTTTTTATAACTAAAGTAAGATTAAGCAAATGGCTTGTGTTTATGATTTCTTCCTCTTTTTTTCCTACCCTTTAAAAATAAAATCTGTTCTTAATGAATAGATGTGGATGCACTGGGTACCTGAAGTTGTATTAGGTGTTTGGGGCTAGATAATAATGATCAGGCACAGTGCTCAACCTCAAGAATCTTCTAGTCTAAGGAGGAGATCAGGTAACTAACATGAGCATGCATGCAGATAAAGGCAATGACTCCACAAATCTTTCCTTCCTGTTCTTTTCTTTCTGTTGGGGATGGAAAGGGCCAGGGGCCCTCATGCTAAGCACGTGTTCTACTGCTGGGCTACCTCCCCAGACCTACAAGTATTTCTAACATGGGTAAGAAGCATAGGAAGTAGAGGGACTAGTAGTAATGCATTTATCAACAGCATGAAATTAGTGAAAGTTACAGATGAACGTCGAACTCTTTTTAAAGTACTGTATACTTCTTATACAGTACTTTAAGTACCTGCTTCAAGATTACACAGACATGCTCAACAAAGGCTTCTCATTAATTTTAAGCAGGGGTTGACAAACTATTGCCAGTGAGCCAGATCGGACTCACTTCCTGATTTGTAAATGAACTTTTTTGGAAACACTGTCATTTCCCATTTGTTTACATGTTTCCTATGGCTGCCTTTCTGCTGCATAGAATGGTAGAATCAAGTAGCTGCAACAGAGACCATATGACCCGTTTCCAGCAAAGTTTCTCACTTGGGATTTAAGGAATGGCTTGTGGCCATGCCTCGGGGGAGATGACAGATAATAGCCCTACAAATAGGAGAGAAAATTTTCAGTATAAATGAGCAGCAGAAAGATAGATATCACTGGAAATGGAAGTGCAGGTAAATTTGAAAGAAAGATGAGATGTTGTAGAATGAAAAACTCAGTGAGCAATGGGCAAGTGGTTTAAAGGACATTGAAAATATTGCTACCTACCATCTATATATTCTGTATTTGCCTAGTGTGTATATTACAATGAGTTATATCCATAAGCAAGCATATTTAGAATGAACTCTTTCACTTTTGGTGTGGGTAACACTGCTGTGGAACAGTATAGAAATTTACGTGTCAGGTAACTTGGCAACTAAATTCAATTTGTTCACAGAATCAAAACTCTTAGCTGAAGCACGATGCCTATACACCAGTAAATCATTCTGGAAGACCCCATACACACGCACTAAGTCAAATTATAACTTTAACTTTTAATGTAAACTAGTTTTCTCATAGGAACAAAACTAAGGACTTATAATATGCAATAGATATAAACTAGCAGTTGGGCGTTGCACATATAATTTTGGCAAAACAAGACCTAGCGAGGACACCAAAAGATTCCTTGGTATAACAACCCCCCCACCACCACCACCGGCAGTTTGCTTCGTACATTGTCAGCATTTGCTTCCCCCATTTACTATGGATTTCTTACCCTTCACCAAAAGGATCCAAGGAAGGAAAGAATGATCTCTAGAGAAATAAACTTTAAACACTTTTCAAATTAAAGAAGAAATGTTTTCTCCCCTTTCACCAGAGGAGAAATTATTTTTCAGATTAATCTGTATGAAGTGGCTGTTTCAGTATGTCTCATTTCATCTCCTACTCACCTCTGCCTCCTTTGTATTTCTGTGTGGTCTGACATCCTGGCCATTGCTAAAACTTGTTATTTACTGCCTGGGATTGCCCACTAGACTGTAAGCTCCTTGAGGGCAGGATCTGTATCTGGAACCTCTCCAAACCTGTAGAATATAGTAGGTGCTCAGCAAATGTGTTTTGCATTTTGTAGATATTTTTTTCTCATGAAACAATATCATGTCATTAATGTTACTTAATACATGTATTTGCATAAAGAGCTAAGATCAACACAAGAGTGTTCCAGACTCTCCTACCCAGGAAAGGAAGGAGGATCTATAATTGAGGGCTCTTTATTTAAAGTCTATACTTGACTTGTTTCCATGATACTCTGTTTCTGTCAGACAGGAGAGGTGTTCATCGGGAATGGGACAGAAAAATTTTGGAACTGGAATACTAAAGAATAGTAGAGTCAAGCCCCATAGCTTACCAACTAAATGAAAACTCTCGTTCTTTTTGTTATTGTAAAATTCATCCAGCTGATTGTATTCAGCTTCTTAGTATTTTTGGTTCATATTTGATGGCTTTCTTTGTGAATTTTCTTCACAGTGTAATATATAAGTACAGGTGTGATACACTTACCATCTGAGTTGTTTATTTATTAACTGATTGATTGATTGATTGCAGGAGTCAAATCCCAGAAAAATATCTGCAATTTGTCATCTATCTGCAATGACTCAGGTCAGTTCTTATGTACATTATCCATTACCAGATAAATTTGTTTCATAGAGAAAAATGATTTGTTTCTTTCTTGCTATGTGTATGTGTGCCTCTCCGACACATCTGCTTTCATACCACCTGGCTGCTAGTAGTGCTGAATAAAACAGCAAAGTTTTTATCTGACTGAAATTATCTTCCCATTTGCTAGTGAGATGATAGATTAACTTCTTTAATATGAGGCCTGAAGCTCTACAGCAAATAGTTTTCACTATAGCTTTAAATCCATAGCTAATACCCTTACAGTTCATTTGTGAACATAACTAACACTGAAATTGTTATTAATAATTGGGTCTCTTTTTTTTTGGTACCAGGAATCGAATTCAGGACCTTGCACTTGCCAGGCAGGCACTTCTGGCACCACAGCTCCCATGATGTCCAGCCACTGAGCTATATTCCCAGGCCTTAAGTCACTTTTTATATGTAAATTCCTCAAGCTTTTCCTGAAACCTTAAGGATTATAGCTTACAAACAAGATGCTGTCCTTTGTTAAGAACAAAACAAACCAGACTGCTAAAATATTGAAACCACATGTATACTCAGTTCAATTAAATGCTTAATTCCAGTAGTGTTTACGGTGTGTTTTACCATCTCTAAGACTATCCACTATTTTTAAAAATTGAGGTGAAAAATCACTTGAGAACATACTATTTTTGAAATAGCAATATTTTCCTCTTATGCCGTGGGCTACAGAAAGGAAACAACGACTTCTCTCACATTGATTAATGAAAATAAATATGAAAAATAAAAATATGATGTGATAGGAGGTCATGGAAACAGAGAACTGGATAGGAAATTGTGAGAAGAGAGAAGAGGAAGCAGCAAAGTATTTCATGATATTAAAGTTCTGGTATAACTCTAGTAAAGGAATTTTTCCTGTAATTCTATTCCTTGAAATAGTTTTATAATTTGTTTGAAATGCATGGATAATGTCTTAGTCACTTTTTCATTGTTGGGACACAATACCCAGCACCCACAACGTAAGTGAGGAGAGGTTTATTTTGGCTCACTTTATAGTCCACAGTCAGCTGGTTCCATGGCAAGAGAGCATGGCAGAGGGGCCTGGCAGCAAAGGGGTGTGGTGGAGGTAAGCTGTTTACGGCATGGCGGACAGGAAGCAGAGAACAAAGGGAGGAGCCGAGAAGGGACAAAAAACTTTCCACACCATGCTCCACCACCACCCCGTATGACTGCCTCTTCTGACCAGAGGCGGATCTAATGCCAAGTCATTAGTCCAATCACCCATGGGACCCATAGTCCCATAGTCCAATCACCTTCCCAAAACCCCACCTATGAGCACATGATGCTCTCGAGGGACATCTAAGTATAAACCATAACAGGTAACATTCTCAAGTAAAATAAATTAAGGTTGGGTAGATAGAAAACAACGACATTTTCTACTAAAAGAATATTTCACAAAGTTTCTAATGTGTGGTGTAGGATTTGCTTCTTTGAACTTTCTGCTGACATGGTGCTCCCAGTAGAATATAGGAGAGGACTATTAGCTGGTTTTGATTAAGGAAAAAAGAAAACTTACTGGATACATTTTATTTTCCTATATTATATAACTTCATCTTCCCTCTTTCCTCTTACCCTGCTTTTTCCTGAATTCCCCATAATGCCGTTATTTTTTGCGCTTCATCTGTGTTTTGGGCTGGTGACTAATTCCATTATGTCTACATGATGTTTGATAACTGTTTGAAACATTTAGGGAGAGAAGTCTGATCATCTTGAATGACAGATGCCAGAAAACTGATTGGAGTAAGGTTTTCCTCAGTGAAATGACTGGACTGACCATTTGTTTTAGTTTCTGGTGCAAAGACTTTGATCAAGGAACCAGCTCTTTTGGCACCACAACTCCCATGATGTCCTGCCAGCAGCTAGACAACTTTGCCGCTTGCAGGTTTCCAATATTGGTGTATGGAAGGAAATAGAGGTTGATGAAGAAACTGGGATGTGGTCAAGAAGAGTTACACTGAGGGGCAAAAGACAGTGGCCTCTTAGTTGCCTTGTGCAACCGGAATGACTGCGCTCCCAGCACATTTGCGAAACTCCCCGTGCCCTCAGCAAGGAGGAGTGGCAGGCAAGCTTTGGGTGTCGGTGCATGCAAACACACAGAACCTAAATAAGCTTTTTTAGCTAAGATTTTTTAAATGGTTTAATTCTATGAGGATATGACTATCTTTGCTTTTAGTAATTATATACTGTATTAATTGAGATTTCAGTATGAATATGTAAAAGTTGAAGTTCTCAATAGAAAAGTTGATGAAATAAATCATGGTAATCACTGATCCAGTGGCTTTGCCTGACATTATTAAGTAGGAGTAGAGCATAGGCTATACAGCTGTGAGAATCAGTTGTACTTTGGAGTACAGTAAATGAAGATGAACATTCCTATATCCTGGCACTCTGAGAAGCTGAGGAAGGAGGATCACAAGTTCAAGACCAGCCTAAGCAACTTAGCAACTTAGTGAGACCCTATCTCAAAATAAAAAATTAGAAAATAAGAAGACCAGTGACAGCTCAGTGTAGAGGCCCCGGGTTCAATGCCAAGTACCTAAGAAGAAAAAGAAGAGGGGGAGCAAGAGGAGGAGGTAGTGGCGGCAGAAGCACTTCCAACCTGTCTAGGGGTTGACAACCAGCTATGGCTGGCCACATGTTTTTGTAAAAGAAATTTTATTGGCACACAGCCTTGCCCGTTTAATTACACATTGTCTAGGGCTGCTTGCATGCAAAGTTGGGAAGCTCCCACAGAGATTATCTGGTCCATAAAACCTCAAGTATTTGCAAACGGACCTTATTCAGTAGCAAACCTAGTGAAAACTGAAATACAGAAACATTGCTTGGACCCTGCTCTGGTTTATACAACATCCTTGCTCAAGAGACCTATTTTTGGTCCCTGCGTGGAGTGCATACCACGTGCTTCTGTTACGGGTCTCTATTTCCAGTTACAGTCAAAGCCCGTAGGAGTGCCCTACAGGGCATAAGTTGACTGAAATTGAGATTAATATTTCCCAAAGTGAGCATTTTAAGAACAAGGTATTTTTGATGTTTCTAGAGCAAAAGGAGCATTGACTTGCTCAGCTGAAGAGAGGGTTTGCCCTGCACACTATTCACATGCCAAAGCAAAATCGCAGCCATGTTCTAGGAATGACACCACCTTAGTAGCTGTATTGTAATAAAAAAACCTGAAAAACTGGCAAAGTATAAATAGGTTTCCATAATGCTGTCTAACTGCTGAGAAACCCTGTTTCCCTCCTTCCCCTATCCATGTAACTGCCACTGAAACTCGAAAAGATTTTTTTTTTTAAGTTAAAAGTAGAGCCACCAGTTATCTTTAAGGGAAATAAAGTTCCAAAAAGAGGCACATATGGATAAAAAATTTATGGATAAGGACAAATTTCTCTCTTTGTGAATTCCCTATATAAAATTATAGTTCATATTTTTTTGAAAATTGTGTTAATAATCATTGGGTAATTTATTGATTGGAATGAGAATAAATGGGAGTAAAAACAAAGAACTTGAGGAAACCCTGTTTATAAAGCAGTTTGGTAATATTTTTAAGTGTTGTATTAATCCTCAAACTGTAAAGATGCAAGTCTCAAATTTCTTTTTGAAAATTTATTTTTAGTGTTTTTTAGAGGTGAGATTACGTTTCAAGACAAAGAACCCAACATTACCCAGGTAGGTTTTAATTTTTCTTACTGAAATCTTGAAACAGCAAATTTGCATGATTTTTGAAAGTTCAGATTATTTATGATAGCATTTTTAATTATATGATCAAGCATAAGTAAAATATGTATTATTGAATTGCCACCTTTGTAGTAAAGGCTTAAATTCATAATAATCATGGTGTTTTGTTAAGAATTATGTTTTAGTTTTCACTAAGTTTCCTACTGAATAAGTGTTATTATGATGCAATTCCACTAGCAGTTAAAATTTTAAATTACCTTAGAAATTCCTAGCAGTGAGATATATATATATATATATATATATATATATATATATAGTCGAAGAATAATCTTCCAAATTGGATTGTGTTCCCCCTGTGGGGGAACCCAGTGATATCAGTCTCCCATAACCTAGATTGGTTAAGAGTATCCCAGTCAAACGTGCTTGTTCATTCAGTGACTATTTCCTGAACACCTACTGTGTCAGGAAATGAACTGTGTGCAAGAAATGGCAGAGATGGCTACCATTAAGTTTCCCTTCTTATTACACTGGGGTCTATTAAATATAGGAGTTATCATGGAGAAAGCTTTGATAGTGTTCTTTTGCAAGAACCCATGAATGAAGAAAGACAGACATTAGCCCATCAGAGCTGCTGGCTTAGAAATTTAAAAAATAATAATAAATCAAAAACAGTCTTGGCCAGCATGGGTTAACTTTTGAGCAGCACTTTCCCCCTCCTCTCCCTCATCTATGGAACTGCAATGTAATTATCTAGCAGACAATATTCCATGGAGTTAGAATTCATTCCCTGAGATATAGTTCTTTAGGTGGCCAACCAAAGTGAAGAATAACTTCTTAGAGAATATATATTTAAAAACTAACCCTAAATAATGCTTGTGTTCTTAATGATTTTCTGCTTCCAACAGAGTCAAAATGTAACCAATACTACCTTCACTGAAGTCCTGTTGATAAGTGAATTGAAGTGAGTAACTGGCTGTTTGACTTAAAACTTCAGACATCAACTCTGGAAAGATACTTGTTGAGCCATCTTTGCTTTTGGAAACCAAGACTAAGAAAGACATAGACCCAAAGGATATAGTGCTAGTTGATTCTTGCCTACTTTGCAAACTAACCGTGGTTACGTGTCATTAATTGGCTCTCTAGTGCTTGAATTACACAACAGCTTCATTTGAAATGGTATTTGAGTCTTAATGTGATTTAGTATCCAGCATGATTGAAAGAATAGTTCGAGGCAGGATTCCATGTATACCATTAGCTCACATTTTCCTGAACCCTCAGTGATTCAAAAGTCAGAGAGAGATCTTTGGTAAGTAGGCTTCAGCTTACAAAGATAAGCACAAACAATGAGAAAACATTACAAATAGCTGCTCCCAGTTAGAACATAGGTGGAAGTGTCAGCCAGCGTGGTGGCCGAGGCTACAGGCAGTCTTACTCGGTCATGAGGAGGAAAAACTTCAGAAAAGTGACGTTTACAGGGTAACAAAGGACAGTCTAATGGATCTGAAAATAGAAGAGGAGCGGCTAGCCCTGACTAGAGGGGCCAAGGACTCCCCCACCAAAGAAAGTGTCCTCGAGGAGCTGAGGGACTATTGCCGTGGTCTTTCTCTTTGTCCTTCCAGACCCTGTCTGGAGCCACCTAGAACTATTGCCCATTTTTAGGGGCATGATTTTTCAGCCTCTACACTATTGACATTTGGGGCTTGATAATTCTTTGTTAGAGTGGCTGTTCTGTGCACTGCAGGCTATTCAACAGCATCCCTGGCCTCTACCCACTAGATGTCAGTAGCACCCTCCCTAGTGTAACAACCCAAATTGCCTCCAGATACTGCCAGATGTCTCCTGGGGGACAGAATCACCCCCTGTTTAGAACCATTGCCTTAGAGTGAATTCTTTAACTGGATTTATTGCATCCAAACGTCAGTGAATCTCTGCCATGTTGAAGAAATGAAAATATTGTTGAAATGGGGTTGGAGCAGAGGAATGAGAGAAATTCCTAGAGGGGCTTCCTGAGGTGTGGAAGGCAGGCCTGGAGAGTGCTAGAGAGGCTGCATGAACTGAAGAGGGAATGAAGAATCAATCAAAAGCGTGGGGTGGTGCATGGTGGCTGGCCCTTCGCAGAAATTCCTGCCTCAAGCCTGCTCTTCCTCTGGTCTCCTGCCGGAAGAAACTGCCTTGGGGGGTTGTAGTAGCCTAATGAATAACAAGATTGTTCAACCATAATTTATATCTTGCTCTTAGCTAGAACTGATCCAGCTCCCATCTGGTTAGTTTCCTTTGTAGTATAAATAATTTATTTTTCCTGCATAGCAATTTCTCATTATACCCTCTGTTTCTTCAAAGTGAACAGTGTAAGCAGGCAATACTATGTGCTTGATTTAATTGCTAAAAATCTAACTTGTTTTGAATTTCACATTACTAATGGTCTCATTAACGTCAGTTTCTTTCATTTAATTAACAGACGATCAGAGCTCAACAAAACCCTGCAAACTCTAAGTGAGGTAATCATACTATACCCTGTACATTGTTTACGAAATAATTGTTACTATCTGGCGAAAAGCTTGGAGTTCTGCATTCATAGGGAGATATACATTCAAATTTCCCTCAAATCTTTTTTGTTAAAGAATGGTTTAGTTCTGTTGTTCCAGAAAGCAGAACTAGGAGCAATCAGTGGACATTACAAGAGGTAGATTTTCTTTCATGTAAGACCAAAAGTTTATTAAAATGAAAACTCTAGGAGAGTGTGCTCCTTGTGTACTGCTGAGATCCCCAACCCTGGAGACATCCAACCAGAATTCATATGGCCTTAATAGTTTTTATGATGTATCAGGAATCCAGCAGGCGTGTGAAGCTAATATCTCTAATGATTCTTGTGGTTCTAAAATTTGTAATTAGCCCTGGGTCATCTTTTCTGACATTTCAAACTGTCAAAATAACATATATTTTTGTTTGCTTGTTTCAGGCTTATTTTATACTGTGTGCTACAGAAGAGGCCCAAAGGTCAGTCATTTTTAATTCTTTTACAAACACCTTTGTTTCTCCATCTGTGAAAAATAAAGTAGGAAGCTGTCTTAAATTGCAAATTCAAAAGCTTTCTTCTAACATAAATACATATTAGTGACATTTTGGATATGTACTTTTATTTTCCATATATTGATCACTCTGTCACATCTATCTTCTCATTTTCTCATGAAGCATCTTTGTGATATCAGGCCATCAATATCTGGTTCTATAAGGCTAAAGATTATCAGGGTCCTTGGCTCTGAAGCTTACCGGTCCTGCCAAGAAACAGCTCACAGGTGGTCCAGGTAGAGTGACGACCAAACAAAAATGAGAAACATAATATGGAACTTGGGGAAAGGAGAAAGGAGGAAGGAAAAGATTGGAAAGAAAAAAAAAGGAAATTAAAAATACCTGCAAGAGTGAGTCAGGAGATTGTCTGACAGTTATTTGGTGTTGCACAGATAACCATTTTAAATCCTATCCACTTAATGTCCTGGCTGCATAAGCTGACGGTTTATAGAAGAATAAGCACTCCTAAACTCGGAGCATTCTATGAGATTCAGTCCTAGAAAATGACAGTTTCCACTCAACAAACGATTCATTGGTACAAACTATGGCAAGTCCTCCATGAAATGGTACATTGAGTTCCTAGCCACTATGTGTGTTTGGTTCTTCCCCTTACCTTTTTTTAAAATTTGCAACTTTATTTTTTCACCTATGCCAATGCTCAAGTAGGAAGAAACAGAGAAAACGTCTTAAATTCTTACTTATCTGATAATTTAGATAATTGCCAACGGATTTGGGATTGAAGAGTCCTTGATGTTCATCTAGACTGCTTTATGAAAGGGCTGTCATGATAGAAACTCAAATGCCTGTGGATGCCGGGCAATTAGCCAGCTGGGGGTAAGACTAAGGATGACAAGGTGCTTGTCTTTGCAGCCAGCTTTCACCCCAGCGTGTTCATTGTGCAGGCAGGCAAAACAAACCAGCAGCTGTGTGTGCTCAGAAGGTCTCTGGTATACAGCATGTGTGCATGCGAAACTTTGTAAATGTCTCTTAGTAAAGATAAAGTCTTTGGGGTAAAGTTCAGACCATGGGTGTTTACAAGCTTATTTGGGGTGACACTACAAGTTACCATTCAGTGCCCCTTTCCCTTACACCGAGTTCTCAAAAGTAATTACAAATGTATATGTGTGTTTCCAATTTAATAACATTCTGGCTATGCATGTATCTCTTTACAGCACATTAAATTGTACATTCACAGTAAAACTGAATAAGACAGTGAATGTGTGTGCTATAATGGTTGCTTTCGGAAGAATATCGATTCGCCCAATGGGTAAGTTGTCACTGTCTCTATTTCTGTGTTAGTTTTCACATGACTTTTTATGTGTTTTAATTGGAAATGTAATTATTAAGCTTACCTGTGTTTCAGCTTTCTGTTTAGTCCTTTGTCTTTGGCCAGTTTTCAGAACATCCATTATTTTTTCTGCTTTCTTATGAAGATTCAATGTATCATCTGAAAACATGATAAAAACATCCTCATGAGAGGAAGAATTCTGTTTGGAATGTTCAGTGGGTTGCCACAGGGATATGCTTGCCTCCTTTTTTAATTGACAGATAAACGTATATATTTATGGTGTACAACGTGATGTTTTGATATACATTGTGGAATGGCTAATTCAAGCTATTTAACATGTGCATTGCTTCACATACTTATGTTTTGTGGCGGAACATTTAAAATCTACTCTAAGCAATTTTCCAAGTGTACAATATATTGTTTAGCCGGGCGTAGTGGCACACACCTGTAATCCCGGCACTCGGGAGGCTGAGGCAGGAGGATCATTGAGAGTTCGAGGCCAGCCTGGGCTACAAAGCGAGCTCAAGGCCAGCCTGAACTGCATAGCAAGACCCTGTCTCAAAAAGACAAAAAATAAAATATTGTTTTTAACTGTAGTCACCACGTTGTAAATCGGATCTCTTGAACTTATTCCTTTAACAATATTTTGTGTGTTTAAACCAACATTTCCTCAGTCTTCTCACCCTAATCTTCTGGGAACCACCATTGCATTCTCTGTTTCTATGCATTAGACTTTTGTAGATTGCCAAAAGTGAGATCAGGCCTTATCTCTCTTTCTGTACCTGACTTATTTCACTTAACATAATGTTCTCTGGGTTAAGGTTTACTTCAGAATTCCTCTTAGGAGTTGCTGAAGAGTGACCACTACTGCATGCATATAACCAAAAAAGAAAAATTATTCACTCAAATATTTTAAGCCCCTACTATGTACATGTGACTGTCACTATAAAAGGCATCCAGATATTTTTTTTACCAGTTATAGACAATCACCCTTTAAAACACGGTGAGTATAAGAACCATGTACTTGATGGTATGAGCTTGCACCTTGTTTTTTTATTCTTGACCATGAATTTTCTCTTTCCTTTTCCTTTATGTCTGCTTCAGAACAATGTTGCTGTTCTGTCAGGACACCCTGCCCTTCCTCACCAGAAGAGTTAGAAAAGCTGCAGTGGTATGTAGCAGACTTGCTGATGCTTGTCCAAAAGCAAAGCAAAGCATTGCATGTGTGTGTGTGTGTGTGTGTGTGTGTGTGTGTGTGTGTGTGTGTGTAGATATTTATTCATCATGCTGGTCAAGGATTGTTGGAATTTCGTGGGTGAAGAAGCAGTTTCAGTTTTAGGGAGAATGTAGTTTTCTGTTCTATGAAGTTTTCATTTGGACTTATTGCCCCTTAAATCAGTGCTTTGCAATTTTAGCTACACATTAGAGCTACGTGGGGGAGCCTTACAAATATTCTGACTTGCCAAAGACTCACCAACTAGTTTGGCCATTTAGTATTTTTTTGCTATGCTGATAGATTAGAAATATCTTTTCACTGTTACTTAACATTTCTCTGAGATTAAGTTTGAGCATTTTTTCATTTATTGGGGGCCATTTTATATCTGTTTATTATATTTTATGTCTTTACTTTTTCTAATGGTATTTGATCATTCTTTAAGAATGTTATGTATTGTGGATGTTAACTTTTTATCTGTGGCATATATTGCAAATATTTTTGCTGTTTTTTAGTTGTCTTTAGACTTTATTTGTCATGGACTTTTGTCTTGGAAATCTAAAAAAAGCCATAAACAGTTATTGCCTTGATACATCCTGGCCATCCTTGGCTACTGTGTTTGGCTACTTTGATAAGTATCCTGAAGGAATTTGAATAGCCTCTAAGGCCTGGGTAAGAACCCCTAAAGCCACAGCTTGATGTTTAGTTACTGATTTGTGTGGTTGTGGCAGCCCTAAAGCAGGGGCTTTGAGGAGAGAGGATTTTAGTCTATATAAGCCTGTTGTTATTTTCTTTTAGGGTCTCATATAGAGGCTTAGCCATTAGGCTATACCCAGGGATCTACAGCCGACAGTAACCTGTGAAACTTAGGAAAGCACAAAGTTGTTGTCTGGTGGTAGAGGCTAGAAGGTCTTAAATGGCCTGTGTATGCTTTGCTAAGAAAGCTCAAAGCCCTAAAACAAACTCTGAGTAGTGGAAAATTTGGGGCAGTAATTGGGCCTTCAGCTTGGCAACTTGGTAGTCTATCATCCAGGAAATTTAAAGTCTGAACCAAATGATCTCGTGCCACTGTTAGAGATGACAAACAGATAAATAGATTATCCACATATTGTATGATAGCCCCACTCATTAGGGTTAGGTCACTTAAGTCCCTGGCTAAAGCCTGTCCAAAAATATGGGGACTAGTCCAAAACCCTTGGAGAAGGACAGTCCAGGTAAGATGTTTGCTCCAACCTAACTTGTCAGCCCACTCAAAGACAAAATGGAATTAAGACTCAGGTGCTACTGGAATGCAAAAGAAGCTATCTTTAAGGTCTAGGACTATCAAGCATTGGGTATTTGAAGGAATTTGGCCCAAAGAGTATAGGGGTTAGGGACAACTGGATATATAGGAATAACCACCTCATTTTTAGCTTGGAGATCTTGCACTAAACAGTAATCACTTTTGGTCTTATTGGTAGCTAAAACTGGGGTATTATAAAATGACTGACAAGGCACTAACAGCCCATAGTGAAAGAACTTATAGTTAGGTGGTAGCCCAAGGCTTCAGGCCAAAGAAAATACTGTTTAACTTGTGGGAAAGTATGAGAATATTTTAGCTTAATCACTACTGGAGTGAAGGTAATAACCCTCCCAGGCATCTTAGTGGCCCATACCTGAGATTTAATAGGAAGGTCAGTAAAGATAGCCATTGGCAGTGTTGCAGAAAGAGAGAGACAACAACCCACTCAAATAAGGAGGTTCTATTTTATTTAGGAGTACCATCACACCTGGTTCTAATTTACATTGGTTACATAAGTCAGGATTATCTGGTAAATGTCTTAGTTACTTCCCTTGTTGTTGGGACAAAATACCCAACACCCACAACTTCAGGAAGGAAAGGTTTGTTTTTGCTAGCTCCAAGGCAGGACAGGATGGCAGAGGAACACACCAGAGGAGAAGTTGCTCATGTCATCCTGGAGGAGAAGTGGAACAAGGGAGGAGCAGGAAGGGAGATATACCCTTCTAGGCCATGCCGCCAGTGACCTCCCTCCGTGGACAAGGCCCCACTTCCCCACATCACATTTAGCTATGAACTCATCAGTGGACTAATCTACTGATGATTATCATGGCCCCATGGTCCAATCACCTCCTAAATGCCCCCGTATAAATACATGAGTCTTTGAAGGGACATCTAGATATAAACCATAGGAGTAAAGAAAGGTTGTATATAAGATGCCTCCGACCATTTTCCTGCCTTTTGCAAAAGAGATTTAACTGGATATAGTATTATAATTAATGCTTTCATTCACTGGCCAGTTCTCTTGATCTCCCAGCTTATACTGAAACCATTCAGTATTGCAAAAGAAAAGAAATCTGTTTTGCTTAAGTGTCCAGGAATCAAATCTATCCCAGATGCATAACATGCATCCCTGAGGTAAATTGAAGGGAACCAAATAGGAATTACCATCTGCAAGGTACCCATCTTGCACATAAGCTCAGGAAAGTCATCCCCATTCTAAGGAAAAGGAAATAAACTTTTTTCTCCATTTTTCTCCACCTATGGCCTGGGGATAGATCGGTCATAAGGTATCTTGCCCAAATCCCAGATCTGGGTGGTTAGTCAGTCTGTGCTTCTGATTGCTGTTTTTATAACTAACGGACAACTCAGAATGTTTCTCAAGAAATGATGCACTAGTTCATATCCTGTCAAATGTCTGTATGGGTGGGGGCTTGACACTCATTTTCCAATGCATAAACTGATGTAAACCATCTAATATATACCAAGAAACTATAGCAGTCTTTGAATCTATTGGTATGTAAACCTAGATTTAATCAATACTCTATACAGAAGCAAAAGCACTCAAAGCAAGGTGATTGTAGTAAAGTTAGCAAAGCTATTAACAATATGCCATTTTCCGACAAAAAACAGTATTAACTCCTGAAAGCGGCAGAAAAGAGAACAAAAATGCAAAAGCCTAGTAATAAATGCTGGTGCATAATACAAATAAGCCTAGTGGACAGAAAACAGGAAACAAGTTTCACAAACACAACAGCGTGAAATGCCGTACTGACTATACAAATACCTTACCAAGGCATAAAGTCTCAAATACATTGAAACAATTGCAAGCCCATGGACTGTTGGACTGTTGTAACATATCATAAATACAAAGAAATGAAGGCTCATAGTCTTAACTTCAGACAGAGAGTGGGAGTGTGAGAGATCTAATCTACCACTCCAGAAATCAATGAACCAAGTCATGGCACCAAAACGGTATCACTGGGAAGCTTCTGATGTCACTTCCTTGGTTCTCTGTTCTTTGTGCCCTCATTAAAAGAATTCAAAACACGTAGGTGGCCATGCAGAAGTCTAGGTAGAATTTACTATAAAGTAGATATGGAG
The DNA here is from genome assembly GCF_000276665.1 of Chinchilla lanigera. Classification (NCBI taxonomy): domain Eukaryota; kingdom Metazoa; phylum Chordata; class Mammalia; order Rodentia; family Chinchillidae; genus Chinchilla; species Chinchilla lanigera. The sequence goes on from NW_004955586.1 coordinate 444,790, forward strand.
AGAGTTATGCCTTCAAGCAAGAGGTCAGGCAGTGCCACGAAGGCATCTGCACCCAGTGTGTGTAAAAACAACTTTCTATGCACACAAGAGTTATTTTGGGGGTTCAGGGAACCAAGATAATTAGGCTTATCATCATTTCACTTAAAAGTTACTTTGAAATTGCAAAATGTCTTCCTGTCCTTTGTAGCTTGTCAGTGTTTCCTCAGGGGCTGTAGTCATTTAAGAAACTGACAAAAAGAATTTATGAAAGTTAAATTCTTAATTTAAAGCAGGTCCCAGTCCAAGGCAGGAGTGTCTTTAAAGAACATTTCCTTTCCTCTCCTGATATCATTTGGCTATGGCATCCAGGAATATTGTATGCCTTGTTCTAGAAATAGAGGGCCTGTGTCTTTGGGTCTGAGACCTAATACATGATTATAGATGTATTATACATTATACATTGAGGCCTTTGTTCCTTCCCTATAGCTGGCACAGCATGCTACTGTGGACTCTGCATTTGTCTCTCAGCTAATGTCTAACTGCTTGCCTAACACTTGGAGTTTATTCTTGTGCATGGTGTGAGGCGTAGATTTAATTTTATCTTTTGCAAATGTTTCCCCATGATCCCATCACTTACTAAAAATTCCATTTTACCCCCATGGTTTGAGATGCTACCTTTGTAGTATACAATATTATGACAGCTAATTTGTCCTAATTCTGGATTTTAGATGCTAACATTGAAAGAAGCTGGGTGAAGGAGTAATAGAGCTCTCTGCCTTGTTTTTGTAGTGTTTCTAAAATTAATTCAAATTAAAAAGTTAAATACTGATTACTACTTTGGATTTAATTGATCTGGGAGATAGCCCAGGTAGGGTTTTAAATCCCTTCTGATGATTGTAATGTGCGACCAAAATTGATACCCACTGCCTTAAACTCATTTCTTCAATGGAGGGAAACTGAGAGATAGATGCTCCAAAATTGCAGAAGATTCTGAAAGTCATGTATGATGTGCTCACAATGTATAAAAATATATAAAGGAAAAAATAGGAAAGAAATTAATGAAAATGTTCGCAGTGGTTGCCCATGATTGAACTGCCTGCTGGCATGATGAGTATTTTACTTTTTCCTTTTTCTCCTTTTTTGCTTTTACTTTGTAACATTTTCTATATTTTCTATGGTCAGATAAAAATTGTACTTGAAAAAAAGAGATTTTTTTAAATTTAAAGCTTCCCAAATGGGAACAGAAGGCTCAGTGTAGCCTGACTGCCCATATTTCTGGGATATATTAAAACACTGGCCTCACAGAACAGCTAAAAGTCTTCAGTTAAGAATTTGTAGCATTTTTGCAGTATGAATAGAGGAACATGCCCCATTAAGCTTAACATTCCCCAATAAGCTGGAGGACTGAGCCCTATTTGAGAAATAAATATTTTGGAAGCATCAGGATGGGAGCAGAAGACCACTGCTCTGGAGGAAGCCCCTCTCACCCCCAACACCTGCCCTTTTAGAAAGATGTTAGGAAGCAAAAGCAGGACAGAAAAGGCAGTAGGATGTGAATCCAGTGTGTGGCTAAAGGTTGTATCCTTAACTAGCTGTGTATCCATGTTGGAGAGCAGTTCATTTTTTTACCTTCAAACTCTCAGGTAAAATGAGGAAATAATGAAATCTCTGTAAAATTAGGAAGTGGATTAGATCAGCACATCTCAAACGCTCCTTATGCATATCACTCACTGAGCATCTGTTGAAATACAGATTGTCACATAGCACAGCTGGGTCATGGTCTGAAAGTCTGCATTTTTATCAAGCTCTTGGCTAAGACCAATGCCGCTGGCTCCTGGACTCCACTTGGAAGGTTGAGAATCTAGACTGTAGATGAATGCAGTGTTTCTCAACCCTGAGTGCATGTTTTAATTATTGAGGGAGTTTCAAAGAGACCATTTCCTGCCTGTCGCCCTCACAGATTGGTCAGGGATGCAGCCTGGGCTTTTGAGTTTTTACAAACTGCTGAGTAGGATAATTCTAATGTACAGCCAAGTTTGAGAACTGCTGGGCTAAAATTGGATGATAGCTCACGATCTGAAGAGTATTTAATTTACGCTTTGCAGAGAACCTTTGCCCTGACTTGGCCATAAGGGTCACTATGGTATATAGTTTAGAGAATGGAGGCCCAGATATGCAGGTGAATTGTCCAGAGCAGTCACAGAGCTTCTCAATGCATCGACTTTTGGATTGTATGACAGCCCTATATGTTGTTCTAGTGTGTTGCTTCTTAAGATTGGCTGTAGGTTAGAAACACCTGGAGTACTTTGAAAATGTACTGATATGTCAGAGTAGCCTTCTGGGGTGCTAAAAACACTGTTTTGATCCAGGTGGGGATTGCATAAGTCTATACTGGTACATATGTAAAAATTCATCAAGCTGTGAATATAAGTTCACCTTGCTATATGTAGGCCATACCTTTGGAAGGAAACACGAATGATGCTAATGTCTGTGTCCAGGGCTGAAGACTGCAGACCAGCTGGTTGGAAGGCAAGCCCAGGCATTAGCACTGGTGTACTAGGGGAAGAAGGGGGCACTTTTTGTGGTACACAAGATTGAACCCAGAGCCTTTGCAATGAGCTATATTCCCAGCTTTTTTTTTTTAATTTTTGAGACAGGGTCTCACTAAGTCACTAAGCTGTCTAGGAGACTCAAATTTGTGATACCCCTGCCTCAGGCTCCCAGAGTGCTAGGATTGCAGGTGTGCACCACCATGCCTGGCTGGACTGGGCACTTCTAAGGCTTCCACACAGCGGATGGTGCCCTCCAGTAGCATGACTGACAGGAGGAATACAAGACATCCTCTTCATGCCTGAGCCCAGTGGATGGAGATCTGTGTTGGGGGGCATCTAACTTCTTCCAGCTCCAGATAACCTGAAGAGTATTTAATTTATACTTTGCTAAGAACCTTTGCCCTAACTTGGCTAGATGGGTCACTATGGTATATAATTTAGAGAATGGAGGCTCCGAGATGCAGGTGAATTGTCCAGATGAGTAACAAAGCTTCTCCACGCATCTTCTTTTGGACTGTATGACACCCCTGAAACTCAGGGGCTATGGGGAGGCCTGTGGCTAAGTATGGACCAGACTAAACTAAGCCAGTGTTTTCCATTATGATTGTGACTTGCGTGAGGCCCCTCCACCTAATATTCCTCTTTCCTTTTCCCCAAGAGACACTCCAAGAACATATTGTCTTTGGGATTCTAAGTCTTCATCTACTACTGGATCTAATAGAGGCTTCTCTGGGTGATAATTTGTTGTCTCTTCTAGTTGCTTCTCCTCCTAACATGCCCCAAGACTGTTAGGTACATAAAAGATGAATGCTTCTCAACCTGATGCCCAGAAAAATCACCTGACAGTTTAGGTCATGTGCCTGGAAAAAAATACATGTGCCTGGAACTCCTATGCTCCATCCCAAGACCGATTGAATTAGATACTGAGGAGTGGACCACAAAAATATATTTGTCTGTCTGTCTATATTTTAAAAGTCCTCACACATAGCTAAGGTTGAGAATTACTAAGCTAAAGTAACATTGAGGCATAGCTGATTTACCACCCTTTGGCCCTAACTTGATTCATTTTTTCATTCAGCCAACATGTCTTGGTCACTTGCCATGTGCCAGTTACCACTATGTCAGGCTATAGTATATAAGGTTGGTTAAGACAGATTTCTAGTATATGGAAACCAATTGGGTCATGGGGCACTTAACAGCTTCCTCCCCCATGAATACATGAGAATGTAACAAGATTCCCTGCATTGAGTGATACATGATAAAACATAGAGCCGCAGAGCAGTAGTAAACTATTGAACCAGAACCAGAGACTCCAAAAGAATGTTAATTTGTCTCCCTGAAAGTAGATGGTAGAAGTTGGCAGGGCTAGTGCCAGGGGCACAGAGGGTGTGAAATGGCAGAGACCAAAAGTGGCCGGTCTCTGATGCAACCAAGTCGACTCAGTGGTGTTAGATGGTTGCCAGAGGGAGCCATCTTTGTAACTCCTGCGTGCCTTACGTGCATCTCTCTGATTTTTCCTTCAGTGATCTACAGGATTCCATTGACTGTCACACTGATCATCCACGTGGCCCACCATATTCTTCCAGCAAGGTCATCCCAGTTGCGCCTCAGGCCACCATCTTTTCCCAGATCTCCAGTGCCTTCTCTTTGGCTGAACCTCTCAATCAGACCTCTGTGAGCCAGGACACTCCCTCTCTGACACTGGAGGGTCACCTTCCTTCTCCCCAGCCTTCAACTCCCCTACTTTCCAGCCCTGCCATTGACGTGCCTGTTCAATCTAGAACTTTCTCTTCCCTGGTGCCCCAAACTGATCTTTCTCACACTCCAACACCTGTGAGGTCCTCGATTCCTTCTCTCACCACACCTGCCCCTATGAATGATGTCACCATCAGCACAACCTCTGGAAAGACAGGTAAATACAAAGAGCTGAGCTGCTCCTACAGTAGTTGGGGTTTTTAGCTACATCAAAAAACTGTAAAGATGTGCCATAAGACCATATTGAGCCTGCTTTTTCTGAAGGGGAAGAAACATTTGGGAAGCCTAAGCATAGGTTCTCACATGCAGAATGATCTGGAACAAGCAGTTTGGCTCCTCCTGACCTAGCCTGTTATATGTAAAGGTGGAAATAATCCCTATAACTTCCCTGGGTTAAAAAACGTTGCGTGTGAGAATACCATGGAAACTACCAAGGGCTGCCAGATGCAAAAAAGACTTAGTGGTACATAGATAAAAGAAAGAGGGAAGAAGAGAATTCTGGATACTCTCTGGAGTTTCAACTCATTGAACAAAAAGGAATTCTCCAGAATTTGCAGGTGGGTGAAAGGCAAAGCCAAGTTTGAGGTGACATCAAAGTGAAGGTGAGATTGTGGCTCCTACCTCTTCCAGCATGGTGCCAGCTTCCCCAGGGGACTTAGAGCTTCTACCAAATGCTTGTTATTTCTTCCAAATTGAATTGATCTCTTTTAAATAATTTTTAATAACTACAGCCTTTTTAAAGGCAAAATTATAGAACCATTAGGGCTTGAGTTGAAGGACGGTTCAGCGGTTGATGAGGAATACAGGAAAATTGAAATGCATTAGTTTAGGCCTACTACAATGCCCATCTTTCCAAAGCTCTTCCAGCTGACCCTTAGAATCAACATAATAGGTTTCACAAAGAAACATCAAGGGGGCCTTGTGCACGTGTGGTGCTACTCCTAGGACAACAGAAATGAAGCAAAAAATGTGTAAAAGATGTACATTGAAGCATTACCAGTATGCTACAGATTCCCTAGGAGAGGAATGGTTAGATAAAATATGCTCCCTCAACACAATGACTGTTATGCAGCCATGTAAGTCATTAGAACAGCTGTACAGATAATTAGAGGCATTTTTCAAGTGTTGATGGGAAGTGCAAACAAGCCAGCAACAGGTAGTTTGTAAGCAGTGTTTATAGCAGTGTAAAAACATATGATTCCCTTTTCAGTGGTAGTTTTATGCTAATAACCCCAGGCTATTAATAATTTTTAAAAATCAGGGGTAAATTAGAAAACAATTTCAAAGAAGAAAGAGTTTAAAAGCCTCTTATTGAAGGACTGTTTACACAGCACCCCATTCCAATGGCTGAAGGGGATGACTTGCTGGGCTCACTTCCTGAATGGGTCCCCACCTCTAATCTGGGCTTCGTGGACACCCCTGGTACTGTGACTTGGCCCTGTGATGGCTTCCACAGGTGATCAGGGTGTCTTTAGAGGAAGCATATCTCTGCTGGTCTGCAGCTAGGCCCCTTTCCACATGGTGGGCATAGAACTTCAAGTACTGGAACTTTAGGTACTGGTATGAAGTGAACTTTATTATATCACTGACCTGCTCTCATCACAACAGGTACAGGCTGGGATGTGGTACAGCATTTGTCTAGCATGTGCAAGGCCCAGCGTTCCACATCCAGCATAAAAAATGTCAGCAGTCTTTCTATGAATTTGGTAGCCTCTATTTAATTACACATTTTTTCTTGGTGGCAGGTGGGAGTAAGAGACCCACTGTTTAAACCAGGACCTACTAGAGTTGAAGGAAAGAGAAAATTTTTGGAGCCACTGTTTAAATAGCAGTACTACTTAGACTGCTTGTATGCAATAGGCAAATGATGGTTTGATTTCACCAGAAAGTCTGTGAGTCTAGTTATGGGTGTGAGGTGAGGCCATTTGATTCAGTATATATTTGACCACAGAAAATGATGTAGTGGCAAAGCTGATCCAAATTTATAAGCAGAGACCAAAGAAGTGGGTTTTTTTTTTCTTTCTTTTCTTTGCATTCCTAGCGTGAAACGACCAAAACCTGGACATTTGATAACACCCACAAAGGCAATGTGAAGTAATACATCAATGCGTAGGGTGTGGAGAACCCTGGTTTCATTTCATCTTTCCGTGCCTCTGTCCAAAGGGCTCGGTTTACCTCCTTAAGTTTAGTTTTCTCACCTGTAAAAGTGGTTGATTTCATTTCTTTTTCACAGAAGACCTTGTAGTGACCCACATAAAATCCTGTACACATGATACCAATGAAAGACAAGTATACTTGAGCTTATGTGGAGCTAGACTAAATACACTAATGTGCTTTTACTTTTTTAGTTAGCTTTGCTGAAGTATAATTTACATATAGTAAAATTTATCCAGTTCTATGGATAAATGAAATTTTTTACAGTACTGTGCAGTTGGATAAGCACTCACATCATGTAACCATCCTCACAGTCAAGAATATAACTTTCCACTATGCCCAAAGTCTCCTTGTGTCCCTCTGAAGTACATACGTACCCCCTGGGCCCTGGCCACCACTGATCAGTTCTATTTCCCTAGTTTTACCTTGTGTAGAATGTCATATGACTAGGATTATATAGCACTCATATGTAGACTTTTGAGTTTGGCTTCTTTCACTTAGCATGTGTTAGAAAATTGGAGATCCATCCATGCTGTTGATTATATTACAGTTAATTCTTTTGAATCACTAAATTATATTCCACGGTATGGATGTATCAAAGTCTGTCCATTCATTTTCCAGCTGATAGACATTTCAGTTCTTTCTAGTTTGGAACTAAGAGGAAAAAGGCCAACATAAATGTTCATGACCAAGTTTTCTTAAGATGTATGTTTTCTTTTCTCTGGGGTAAATACCTAGGAGTGTGTTAGTGAGATCATGGGGTCTGTGTTTGTTTATCTTTATTAATGATTTTTTTCCATCACGTGTTCATGAAATGATTTGGCTCTTTAATACAGAAATTGTCCACACCAGCTATGTTTCTGATCTTGAAAGCCAAGTGTCCCAGATGGAGCGGGCTCTGTCCTTAGGCAGCTTGGAGCCTAACCTTGCTGGTGAAATGATAAACCAAGTGAGCCGACTCCTTCATAACCCACCTGCCTTGCTGGCCCCTCTGGCTCAAAGGTATGACTTGGCAAACTGAAGAGGTGCTGAGAGGGGACCTTCTAATGCTAAAGATGCTGCTTATGTGACTAGTGATAGCCAAGCATTTTTCTCTCAAGGACTAATTTCCTAATGACTTCTCAAGTTGTTACCCTCTATTCTACTTGAATGGGAAAGAAAAAGTGAGAAAAAAAAGAAAGAAAAAAGTGAGAGTGCTGAAGTTAAACTGCCACTTATCTTTACAGATTGCTAAAAGTAGTCGATGACATCGGCTTACAGCTGAATCTTTCAAGAAAGACCATAAGTCTAACCTCTCCTTCTTTGGCTCTGGCTGTGATCAGAGTGAATGCCAGTGATTTCAATACAACTACTTTTGCGGCCCAAGACCCTGCAAATCTTAAGGTACAATCTAATTTCTTATAAGGAAAACAAAACCATTTTCTTTTGTATGATTATAGCCCCTGTTGTACTTCCAGATTGAGGTAATTACTGCTGATCACCAGGGTGATATTCAAAATATTTAACATCCACAGCAGTGGCTGAGGCACCAAAGAATCAATGGTAAAGCACTTGCCCAGCATTTTGGATGCCTGCATCCAGTCCTCAGCACCCAAAAGAAAAACAAAATGACATTGACCTAGGCTAGAGCGGGATGTCAGATATTCCCTCTGTGCCCTGTTAACCCTTTAGCAGCCAGATATTGGAAGCTTTGGGGCTCTTTGGAGGCACTGGGATGATCGTCAGGGAAGGATGCTAGGCAGTTGGGAGAGCTAGGCAAAGAGGTCAGCTACTTATCAACTCATTTCAATATTCTGACAAGTGTTACAACTACACTCTTGTTTAGTGGTGCTGAAAATCAATACTGCTTCTAGTGTTTTTTTTCTCCACCTATTAAAGGGATTGAGGGCTGGAAAAACCCAAGTAAAACTACGTTCGGCTTTTTAATTTTCATAGTCTTCCCTTTACAAGTGTAGAGCATGGGGTTCTATGCAGACTTTACCCTCCTCGCTGATGCTTACTGACTTAGTATGTCCACTGCTGGGGTCTGCCTGAGATCTGTCATTCCTACATTATGTGACTATTTCTGTGTATCCCTAAAAGTATTCCTTTCCTCCTTGGAAGCCTCATCTCCTTATTGCACATCCTTTCTTTAGTAGCAATCAGAGACAGAAGCAGACCCCCATTTACACGGAAGGACCATAGATGGAGCCCTTCTAAGACCCTCCCTCTTAGTTGTGTTTTCCATCTCCTCATTATACCAGCTCCAGACAGTTTTATTTCCCACTTGATTTTTCAGGTTTCTCTGGAAACTCAGGCTCCTGAAAATAGTATTGGTGCTATTACTCTGCCTTCATCGCTGATGAGTAATTTGCCAGCTAATGATGTGGAGCTAGCTTCCAGGGTTCAGTTCAATTTTTTTGAAACACTGGCCCTATTTCAGGTAAAGTTGCTGCTCATTGCTTTTGGTTGGGGTTTGTTTGGAGGTGAAGGGATCTGATTCCTTTCAATGCTCACATGTTCTTAAGATTGCCACAAGTCAAAGGAATTGATGAAACTGTGCAACTATTATATTCATAGCCTAATGATGCTCATGATGATACCAATAACTGCCACATATTATTTACCAGTTGCTAAGCACTGTCCTAAGCACTTATAAATGTTGACTCTGATCCTCTCCACAACCATGTGAGGGAAGAACTATTGTTGCCCCATTTTACAGATGAGGCAAATAGAGGCCCAGAGAAGTTAAGTAACTTACTCAGGGGCACACAATTTAAGTGGCTTAATATTATGCTTCCTTTAAAGATTCATGAGATCCTGTCATGTCAATCTGTGCAATTTAACACAGTATTTAGAACATTATAGTAGAATAAGTTCTGCTTTAATTATGGTCCTTTGGGAAAGCCACTTTACTCCCTGACCCTAATTTCTGACCTATGTGGTAAAATAAATAGTGTGGACTAAATGATCCTTAGTTTCCCTCCTATCTTTAAAACTGTCTAATGATACATCATTGGCCCTTCTCATCTTGATTTTGCTATGCTAGGATCCTTCCCTGAAGAATGTTTCTCTGGTCAGCTATGTCATATCATCAAGTGTTGCAAACCTGACTGTCAAGAACTTGACAAGAAATGTGACAGTCACATTGAGGCACATCGAACTGAACCAGGTGAGCGGAGACCAGTCTGGTCTGCTGGTTGACCAAGAATGCATTGTGCAAACTGTGCCCATGAAACATGGTTTGGGAGGGGCAGATCTAGCAGGTAGAAACTTGAACTCATTGGAGTAATGTGTAAGACTAGAGTCACATAGTCACTTACAAATTTTTAACATGCCTAATAATTGACCACTTGATTTCTAAGCAGGATTGGTACAAAAGCAAGCTGTTATCAACTGCTGAATTTCAGTATGTGTTTATCTGTAGCTGTAGGTCTGATTCTCACCTCCAAAGAGAGACCATTTCTCAGCTTGGTTCACATCAAACTTCAGCTATAACCTTGCTTCTCACAGTGTGCTCTGCAGACCCACAACATCAGGGTCATGTGGGAGTTGGCTAGAAATTCAGACTCTCAAGCCCTGCCCCACACTTGCTGAGTCAGAATGTGCCTTTTATAAAGACTGCAAGGTGATTCCCACGCACAACTGATACATTTAAGGAGCACTAACCTCTATGGGGCTCACTTACATTTATGAACTGCATAAAATGTAACTCTCAAAAAATCAAGCATAAGATTTTGAAATTTAAGATACTATAGTTTTTGTAGTTGCGTTTCAGTTTTTCAGTTCAGTGAAATAATTAATCATGATTTATCTTTCTACAGGATGATTTAACAGTGAGATGTGCATTTTGGGACTTGGGCAGAAATGGTAAGTTCCAGCCAAAACCTTTCAAAGGTCTTGAGTGGGTGAGTGGGAGAAGCAGGGAGTCACTGGTACTGTGGCCTTGCTGATGGAATACTATTCTCAATGCTAACAGGTGGCAGAGGAGGCTGGTCATCTGATGGCTGCTCTGTCAAAGACAGGAGGGTGAATGAAACCATCTGTACTTGCAACCACCTTACAAGCTTCGGTGTCCTATTGGTAATATGCTCATGCTCCATGGCCTTTGGTTCTGGGTCTGAGGGGTGGCTAGGCATCATATCAGAATGCCTAATCTAATGGATGACATGGATAGATGATCAAAAGAGTATAATAGTATGGCAAAGTTAGATCCCAATGAAATTCCTATTTTTTTTTTATTTTATGGAAAAAGGAAAAACAAAATTTCATAACAAAATAATAGAAGAATAACAATAATTATACATTGCATATTGTTATCTTTAAACTAGTTGTTCAGAGTACACGATATGGGCATTAAAATTTCTTCAATCAATATTAGCACAAACCTTCCTTTTTAATGAACTAAAAGACACTAATAGTATAACTGACTTGCATTTTTACCCCAGCTCCACCAAAAAAATACAATCTGTCATACCACTTTCTGAATGGGTTTTCATTGTTTCTAGATCCAAATTCAATTTTTCCTCTTCTAATAAGGAAAATATGTGAGTATGCAATACATAGGATACAAGTGGAATTAGCTTTCACAACTCTATGACAAAGTACCTGACACAACCTAAAGGCGGAAGCATCATGGCAGAAGGATGTGGTAGAGCAAAGATGTTTGCTTCATGGCTGCTGAGAAGCAGAGCAGGGAACACCATCAGAGGGAAAAGAGACCAGGGACTTTATATAGTCCCCAAAGTCATGGCTCTGTGACCCACCCAGACGTATCCAACAGTGTTCTTCACTAATCTGCTAGGCATCTCTTAATCCAATCAAGTTGACAGATTAATGGTCAAGTATTGTTTCACATTTTTACATTTAAGTTTTTCTCCTTTAAATGGCAAAGAGGACTAAGGAGTTTAAATAAGAATGAGTGATAAAATTGTTCAGTTTGCAGTACATTTTAAAACTTTTGTTTTTGTTTTTGTTTTGTTTTTGTTTTGAGACAAGGTCTCGATATGCAGCTCAGGCTGGCCTGGAGCTCACTTTGTAGCCCATCCTGGCCTTGAACTTGCAGAGATCCTCCTGCCTCAACCTCCCGAGTGCTGGGATTACAGGCGTGCACCACCACGCCCGGCTGTAATTTTAAAATGTTTACAAAAATTTTGATGTAAATGATCTTATTTAATCTTCTCAGTAGTCCTGCAGAGTGAGACAATGTTGTTGCCATTTTATTGAAATTAGAAGTCAGACTCACAAGATTGCCCACAGTCACAGAATTCAGAGATATAGAGCTGGAAGCCAAATGCCAGTCTTTAAGCTCATAGTCTGGTGCTTTTCCAGTATATTAAAACGCAATGATCAAGTACACAAGTTTGGAGTCAGACAGATCTGAATATAAACCTTAATTCTTCCACTTCCTAAGTGTGTGACCTTAGGCAAATGGCATAACCTCTCTGGGTTTCATTTTCCATATCTTTATCTGATGATAATTGTGCCAGACTCCTTGGGGTGATTGAACAGACTGTGAATAGGTGCTCAGCACATTCAATAAACATAAATCATGACCTCTACTCTTTAAAAAATATTTTATCATTGAAATAAATATTTTATTTTCCAGGACTTATCTCGGACATCCTTACCACCTGGTCAAATGATGGCGCTGACATTTATCACATATATTGGTTGTGGGCTTTCATCCATTTTTCTGTCAGTTACTCTTGTCACGTACATAGCCTTTGAGTGAGTATCCATAACTGGAAATTTGGATTACAGAACCCAGTGCTCACCTCTCTCTACAATTTAAGTGCTTTCCTTGACCTGACCTGCCCTGTACACACACCTAGCAGAGCACCTAGGTAGGAAACTATGAGGCTTCTTGGTCTCTATGCTTGTTTCCTTCCACTATTCTATGAATTTGGTAAAAGCAAGACTTGTATTTTGGTCATCTCTGTACTCCAGAGTATGTCTGGTACCTACTTCACATTCAGCATGAAATAAATGAAAGATAAAGATCCCAAAATCCAAGAGTTTATGGTCTAAAATAGTCCATACCACCATGTAGAGTGGAACTCTTAATAAATATAAATTATACTGAGAAAACACAAAAGATTAAATACACTAAATGGTACAAGATGAAGAAGAAGGGTATAAAACCTCACTGCAAAAAAATACTCAGTGAATGTGGCTTTGTATATCACAATGCAAGAACAACATTCCAAATAAGAACATCTCCTTCTGGGCTCATCAGAGGGTCACTTTTTATGGGGAATTCTAACATATCCTATTAAAAGAGAAAGAAATGGGCATTCTTATTACATTAACTAAACGAGACAATATGTAGATTCTAGGGTTACATTTTGGACATTGATCAGGAAATGTACAAGTCTATTTTCAGAGCCAAACTAAGATACAGCTATGACTATAGATATCTAGTGGACCTTTGGAAATATGGTTAGTGAGACTAAATTACCAGAAGGCTAACCATAACTCAGAATGTTTCACCAGATCTAATTTTGTACACATAAACATGCACATGCCATCAATTAGCTGTATTTTCCTATGCTATTACATAAACTCTCCTGTCCATTTTCTTATTTTAATTGCTAATATAATATGGGAATCTGGCCATATTTGGAAGTTCTGAGTATAACAGCTTATATGAGAAGCACAGCAATGCTTCCTGAAGCAGTTTAGGAGAAATGGGGTGGGTGGTCAGTTTACTACCAACTATTAAAAGGAAGTATGGGTCAATAGTCAGTATGCAAAAGAACCCACAGAAACATAAACACAAATTTTCCATATGGTTATCATAGATGAGTCTGTTTACATATTTACTTAGTTGGTTTTAATATCTCTCGATACAATACCCTCTTAAAAGAAAGGAATTTTATGTATATAAACATTTACCACAGAATAAAAATAACAGAACTCAGGGGCCAGGGATATAGCTGAGTGGCATAAGTGCCTGCCTGGCAAGCACAAGGTCCTGAGTTCCATTCCCAGTACCAAAACCAAAAGTAATAATGCTCATTATGAAATGAAATATAAATGTTCTGGTCATACCTGCCTGGCAAGCTCAAGGTCCTGAGTTCGATTCCCGGTACAAAAAAAAAAAAAAAAATAGATCTCAGAGACAGACTAACAAATATGGTTATATAAGTGTTGGCTGAAAGTAATGCAAGTTCTTTTCTTGTCCTTTCCTTTTAGAAAGATCCGGAGGGATTATCCTTCCAAAATCCTCATCCAGCTATGTGCTGCCCTTCTCCTGCTGAACCTGGTCTTCCTCCTGGACTCATGGATTGCCCTGTATAACACACGAGCCCTCTGCATCTCAGTGGCTGTATTTCTTCATTATTTTCTCTTGGTGTCATTCACATGGATGGGCCTAGAAGCATTCCATATGTACCTGGCCCTTGTCAAAGTGTTTAATACTTATATCCGAAAATACATCCTTAAATTCTGCTTTATCGGCTGGGGTGAGTACATATTTGCTTGCACATTGCCTGGACTTTTTCTCCAGTGTTCAGATGTTTAATCAGGTAGAGGCATGATAAAGCAAGTCACACTTTGATAAATTTCTAGAACACCTTTATCCTTTTCACTGGGTGAACTGCTCACAGTGCAGTCTAATTTTTTTCTAGAACACTGTATTTTCTCTGGATTTCTTAGGAACATAAAACTCTGAAGTTGGGCCATGAATCCTCTTCGTACCTCCAGCAATTAGAATTGGGGTTAGCACAGAAGGTTCCAGAAGGTACCAGAAGTGCTCAGTAAATTGTTAGCTTAGTGTGGTAGTGAGACCAAACTCTTAGTCCCCAAGCTCGCAGCTAGCCTTATTCTGATTTGTGCCTTCTAGACATAAAACACATGTATGAGGAAGGAATGCTCCGAAGGGCAGAGTGAGTGAATGTGCATGTAAACCAATGTAACATCACTGCCACACTGGCATATTTGAAATCATGTAACCTGTTGGTGGTGGGTCACAAAGCCATAGATTTCCCAAAGACGTTGTAGGCTTGTTCCTTCAGTGTAGGAGCCTCTTCAACTTGACATGATTATCCTGGAATAAATAATCCAACCATTGCTTGAACACTTCCATTATTGGGGAGCTCATTTCCTTACATGGCAGCCAACGACCATTTCCCAAGCTCCAAGTTTCTCTTTATCCATTATGTTCAGTTGGCTCCCTGGTGGCACTTATCAATGGTCTTGGGTTTGTTCTGTCAGGGAAAAAAACCAATAAGCTGATACCTTTTCTGGAAGGGAGTCCTTTAGATAACCCACAAGTATAATGCCCCATAGTTCAATGTATTTTCACAAAAATAATCCCATTAAAGTTAAGCCAGTGAGGTTAGCAAGGCAGTTATTGGCAACACCAGGCAAAGAAACTAGCTCCAAATGATGATATGATTTACTCCCAATTCACAAGGCTAGAAAACAGCTGAGTCTGGCTTTCTGATTCATTATGCAGATCTCTTCCAGCCAGCAGCCCCCCCCAAACACACACTTTCTCCTCTTCTTCTGGACAAGTAGTCCCTAGCTCTTTGCTACCCTTGTCATGTCACCCTGTCTGTCATCATATGCTTATGAAGAACAACAGAATAGCATCTTTCCTCTTACTTGTCCCAGAAATATAAGGCACTGCACAGGGTATTGAGCATAGATTCCTTTTTTAAAAAAAGTTTTTTTCATTAGCATATATTTGCCATAAATAGTGCTCACATTGATCGTAGGTAATTTGTACCTGCACATAATATATCTTAATTCTTCTTTTTTTCTCATTTCCTTCCCCTCCCTTTAACTCTTCTTCCCTTCCCCACTTACAGAAGCTCTGTTTCCATTTTTTTCTTCCACTCTCTTTTTTTAAATCCCATTTCCCTTCCCATTTCTCCCCTCTTTTGTTCCCCTTCCCATTTGAACATGTTCTTCTTACTTCCCAATGTCTATCCTTTATTTTGCTGCTTGTTTACCCTTAGGGTTTTTCACACAAGAGAAAAAATGTAATATTTAAATTTTTATGTGGTATGTATTTCACTTAAAATTATGGTCTCAAGGTGCATCCACTTACCTACAAATGTCAAGTTTATCCTTCTCTTATGGCAGAGCAGTACTCCATTGTATATAAATACCACATTTTCTTTATCTGTTCGTCTGATGATGGATATATGAGCTCTAATATTTAGCTATTATAAATTATGCTGCTATAAACACGGGTATGTATATATCACTGTGGTGTGATGCTTTTAACTCTTCTGGGAAGATACCAAAATGGGGAATAGCTAGGTCAAATGGAACCTCTAGTTTTAGTTTTTTGAGGCATCTCCATACCGATTTCCATAGTGGTTGTACCAGGTGGTTGGTTGTACCCACTAACAATGGAGAAGCGTTCCTTTTTCCCCACCGCCTCACGAGCATTTGTTATTGGTTGATTTCATGATGATAGCCACTCTTTCTGGAGTGAGATGGAATCTCAGTTTAGTCTTAATTTGCATTTCCTGAATAACTAATGATAATGAACATTTTTTCAGATATTTAGGTGCTGTTTGTACTTTTCTACTTCTTCATCTGAGAAGTGTGTATTCATTTCAGATGTCCATGTTTGGGTTGAGTCTTTAAATTTGGGAGGTCTGATTTTTTTAAGTTCTAAATATATTCTAGGTATTAGTGCTTTCTCTAAGGAATACCTGGTGAAAACCTTTTCTCATTCTGTGGGATGTCTTTTTACTCTGCTAGTGGGTTTTTTTGGCTGTGCAATTTTTTTAATTTGATGTGATTGCAATTGTTGATTCTTTGTAGTATTTTCTGTGTGATCAGGATTTTATTCATGAACTATTTGCCGACGCCTAAGTCTTCAAGAGTTTTACCTATTCTGCCTACCAGCAGATTAAGTGTTTCTATTTTATATTTACATCTTTGACCCATTTTTATTTTAGTTTAGTGCATGGTGAGAGATATGGGTCTAGGTTCAATCTTTGGCATGTGGAAATACATGTTTTCCCAGTACCATTTATTAAAGAAGCTATCTTTTAGTGAAGGTGTTTGGTCCCTTTGTCAAAGGTAGCAGCTGAGTGTGCTTGGAGTTGTTTCTGCATCTTCTATTCTGTTCCACTGATCCTCAGATCTGTTTGCTATTTTTTTTTCTAGTACCATGCTGTTTCATATTACAGTAGTTTTGTAGTATAACTTCAAATTGGGGATTGTAATTTCATCTGCGTTGCCTTTTTGCCGAAGAGTGCTTTTGCTATTCTGGGTCTCTTCTGGTTATATATGAATTTTAGGATCGTTTTCTCTAGTTCTGTGAGGTAGGCTTTTGATATTTTGATTGGGATTGCATTAAATCTGTAAAATTGTTTTGAGGGTATGCCTATTTTCACTATATTCGTTCTGCCTATCCAAGAACAGAGGATATCTTTCCATTTTCTGGTATCTTCTTCGATCTCCTTTTCAGAGTACTATGATTTTCAATGTAAAGGTCTTTCATTTCCTTCATTCAGTTGATTCCTAAGTATTTCATTTTTCTTGATACTGTTGTAAAAGGTGTTATTTCCTTAATTTCTCTCTCAGTGAGTTTCTTTTTTTATTTTAAAGAGAAAAAAGTACAGAATTTTAAAACAAGATGATAGGAAATTAACAATGGTTATTATATTGCTATCTTCAAAGCAGTTGCTTAGATTACCAGATATAGGCATGCAAAATTGATCAAACATTATAAGCACTGTTCCTTTAAAGGAACTAATAGAACTTAGTAGTACAATTATCTTAACTATCTTGTGTATATATACATATATTTTTCCCTTTCCTTCTTCTCTGTTTTCCCCCATCCCAGTTGTTCTTTCCTTATGAGCAGTTTCTTTCCCTTTCACTCTATCTGTTGTACCTTTTGGATCTTATTTACTCTTTCAGTTTCTTACACTAGAGAGACAATATGATGTTTATACATGTGAGTCTGTTTTATTTCACTTATGAGTATGGTCTCAGTGAGTTTCTTATTCATGTACAGGAAGGCTATTGATTTTTGATTGTTGACTTTGTATTCTGCTATGCTACTGAATTTGGTCATTAATTCTAAGAGCCCTTTGGTGGAGTCTTTGGGGTCTTTTATGTAGAGTTTCACATCACCCACAAATAATGATAATTTACCTTCTTCACTCCATATCCTTATTCTGTTTATTCCTTTCTATTGTCTAATTGCTCTGGCTAATGTTTCCAGAACTGTATTGAACAGGAGTAGTGATAGTGAACATCCTTGTCTTATTCCTGATTTTAGAGTGAAAGCTTTCAGTTTTTGACCATGTAGTATGATGTTGGCTGTTGGTTTATCATTGATGGCTTTTATCAGATTGAGATAAAGACCTATTACAATTTTCAGGGGTTTTATCATGAATGGGTGTTGGGCTTTCTCAAATGATTTTTCTTCAGCCATTGAGAGGACCATGTGGTTTTGTCCTTGTTTCTGTTAACGTAGTGTATAACATTTCTTTATTTGCATATGTTGAACAATCCCTGCATTGCTGGGATGAATCCTACTTGGTCATGATGTATACTCTTTTTGATGATTTGCTGTATTCTGTTTGTCAGTATGTGGTGGATTAACAACTGGTGGTCAACTTGTAACACCTAGCTGAACTGAGTCAGCATGGTGCAGGGTGTTGGAGGCCTACCTGAGGATCATTGCCAGCAGCATAAAAGGCAGAACTGGAGAGAAGTTTAAAGGCTGTTGGGAGCTGGTAGAAGCTGTTGGGAAGCCGTTAGGGAGTTGCTGGTTCTCTTGGGCTATTCTGCTGTAGGACCTTTTCATACTGGCTTTCATGATGAACTTGGATGTTCTTGCCGGAGGAGCTCCTGACCTCGATGTTGCTGAGAATGGCTATGATTCACTTTGGAGGAGCTCTGGTACTCACTTTGAGCATCACTTCCTGGCTCTGGAGGGGAAGATGGTGCACTGCTCAGTCTCCCAGAGAGCTTGTCATGTTGGCTTTCCTGATGGGAACTCGGCTTTCCTCCTCATCAGAGGAGCTTGGGACCTCACTCTTGCTGGGGATGGCTGTGGTACTTTTCGAGGAGCTCTGGTTCTTACTTTGAGCATCACTTTCTGGCTCCAGGGCAGATCCCTCAGCCTGCTAGCACAGATCCTTCATCCCACTGGCACAGACTTTCTAGCTTCCATCACTGACCTTTCGGCCTTCCCAGCACAGATCCATGAAACAGGCCTGCATGAGGCATTGTCATGGGCTCTACGCCTCCAGATGAACTCATGGGAGACATTGTAATGGGCTGTAGGTCTTCAGCTAGACTCACGTAGGACATTACTGTGGGATCCAGGCCCTCAGCTGGATTCTTTGGTCTTTAGTGTGTGGACAGATTTCCTGCACTGTCTTTTTGTGTATGATTCTTTGGGTGACTATTATAAATAATCTTATAAAATATGTTAGTCCTGTATTATATTGTTCCCCTTGCAAAACCCCAAACCACAACACAGTATCTTATTTTTTTTAGCAAATTAACAATGGTTGTTGTATTATGTATTGATATCTTCAAAGTGGTTTCTCAGGAAAACAAATAGAGACATGCAATATTGATCAAACAAGTAATCATTAACTGTTACTTTCAGTAAAGCAATAGAAGACTGTAGTACAACTATGTTAGCTATCCTGTATACACATACACACATAATTTCCCCTTCTTTACCTTCTCTTCTCCCACATTCCAGTTGCCCTTTACTTGTGAGCATTTTCCTTTTGTTTCACAATGTCTATCATACCTTCTAGTTTTTATTCACTCTATCAGGTTCTTACACTAGTGAGACAATATGTTGCTTACACATGCAGGTCTGATTTATTTCACTTATGAGTATGGTCTCTAGTTGTGACCATTTACCTATAAAAGCCTTGAGTTTATCTTTCTTTATAGCTGAGTAATATTCCATTATATAAAAGTACCACAATTTTTTTATCCAATCCTAAGTGAATGGACATTTGGGTTGCTTCCACAATTGAGCAATTACAAATTGCACTGCTATGAACATAGGTGCACATGTATCACTGTGATATGACGTTTTCAGATCTTCTGGGAAAATACCCAGAAGAGGAATAGCTGGGTTGAATGTGACCTCTAGACCTAGTTTGCTGAAGCATCTCCAAACTGATTTCTACCGTGGTTTCACCAGTCTGTATTCCCACCAGCAGTGGAGAAGAGTTCCTATTTCCCCACAGCCTCACCAGCCTTTGTTATTGGTTGATTTCTTAATGCTAGCCATTCTTACTGGGGTGAGATGAAATCTCAATGTTGTTTTAATTTGCATTTCTTGAATGACTAATGATGTTGAACATTTTCTCATGTATGTATTTGCCATTTGTATTTCTTTATCTGAGAAGTGAATTTTTAAAATCTATGTTCATTATGGAGATTTGCCTGCAGTTCTCTTTTTGGTTGGGTCCTTCTCTGGTTTTGGTATCAGGGTAATGCTTACTTACAGGCATGACTTTGGGAGTACTTTTTATTTCTTCCGTTTTTATTTCTTTAAAGAGTTTGAGGAGTAGTCGCATTAGATCTCTAAAGTTCTTGTAGAATTCAGCAGTGAATCCATTAGGACCTGGGCTTTCCTTTTTTGTATATTTTTTAAATTACTTCTTGAATTTCATTAACTGATATTAGATTATTTAGAATTTTTATATCTTCTTGATTTAGCTTTGGTAATTCACATGCATGTAGGTATATGTCCATTTTTTCTGAATTTTCTATCTTATTAGAGTACAGATTCTCAAAGCAGGTACTAATGATCTTCTGGATTTATGCAGAATCTGTTGTAATTTCACCTTTTTCATTACTAATTGCATGGATTTGGGTCTTTTCTTTCTTCTTTTGATAAGGTTTGCTAAGGGTTTGTATATTTCATTTAATCTTTCAAAGAACCAACTCTTCAATTCATTGATCCTTTGTATGGTTATCTTTGTCTCAGTTGCATTAATTTCTGCTCTGATCATTATAATTTCCTTCCTTGTATGAGCTTTGAATTTAAGTTGTTCTTCTTTCCTAGACCCTAGAGGTTCAGCATGAGGTTATTTATTTGAGCTTGCTCTGTTTTTTTGAAGTGGGAATTCAGTATTATAAATTTCCCTCATAGGGCTACTTTCATTGTATCCCATAAGTTCTGGTATGTTGTCTGGCATTATCATTTAATTATAAAGACTGTCTAATTTCTTTTTTTTTTTTTTTTTTTTGGTACTGGGAATCGAACTCCCAACCTTGTGCTTTCCAGGCAGGTGCTGTGCCACTGAGCTATACCCCTGGCCTAAAATGCTTTCTTTTTCTTTTTCTTTTGATACCAGGAATTGAACTCAGGACCTTGCACTTGCCAGGAAGCCGCTTGTGCCACTGAGCTATATCCCTGGCCCTCTAATTTCTTCCTTAATTTTATCTGCTTCCTATTGATTGTTCAGGAGGGCATTATTTAATTTCCATGTGTTTATGTAGTTTTTGTGGTTTCTTTTGTCATTGATTTCCAATTTCATTGCACTATGATATAATAATATGCATGGAATAATTTCAGTACCTTTGCATTTACTTAAGCATATTCTGTGAGTTGGTATGTAGTCTATTTTGTAGAAAGTCCTATGTGCTAGAAATTCTGCACCAGCAGCATGAAGGATCTGTACCAGAAGGATCAGGAGTCTGCACTGGAGCCAGGAAATGACACGCAAAAAGAACTGCAGCTCCCCCTAAAAGAAGTGCAGCTATCCTCAGCTTCAGCTAGGATCCAAGCTCCTGTGGCAATTAGAACAGCCGAGTTCATATCAGAAAAACAAGGATGATAAACTTCTCCAGGAGAGTTAACAGCCCCAGCATCTTACCCTCCAGTTCTCCTTTTATGTTATTGGCAGCAGTCCTCAGATAGGCCTTCTACACCAGAGCCACACTGATTCAGTTCAGCAGGCTGTTACATGTTGACCATTATTAACCCACCACAGTGGTCATGAATTTCTTCAGGTGTTCTTTATCATGCAAGTATCTTATTTCTTCATCATTTTTATATATATATATATATTTTTTTTTTTTTTGGTTTTTCTCCGGTACCGGGAACCGAACTCATGACCTCGCGCTTGCCAGGCAGGCGCTTTTGCTGCTGAGCTAAATCCCCAGCCCTTCTTCATCATTTTTGAAAGATAATTTTTTGGGTTACATTAATCTGGGTTGGAGATTATTTTCTTTTCAAGCATGAAATACTTTACTCCAAAGCTCTCCTTGACATAAGAGTTTGTGTTGAGAAATCTGCTGTGATTCTGATGAATTTTCCTTTATAGGTGATTTGTTTCTTTTCTCTAACTTTTAATATTCTGATCTTGTAACGAATTTCTGAAATCTTGACTATTACATGCCTTGGTGTAGTTCCTTTCTGATCATAGCTAGTTAGAGTTGTGTATGCCTCACCTATCTGTATGTCAAATTCTCCTTCCATGCTTAGAAAGTTTTCTGCCTCGCTTCCGTGAGCAGGGTTATTATATCCTTTGTGCCATTTTTTGATTTTACACTGACTCCAGTTAGTCTTATATTATTCTTCTTTGCATTGTCTAGCAGCTGTTGGATTTATTTTTTGTGGTCCCTTGCTATTTTTAAGAAGTCTTTCATTTGATGATTGCTAACTGCAACCCTGTCTCCTAGATCTGATAGTCTGTCTTCACATTGGTTGATTTTGCTGCATATACTTTCAATATGATTTTAAATCTCCTATGTATCTGTTTGAATTTGTTTTATGGAATCCAGTTCTTTCCCGTGTTGGGCTTTCATGGTTTGCATCACTTTCCTAAACTCCTTTTTTAAAAAATCTGTTTTGGCTCACTCAGGGGGGCCTGAGGGAGATTTTTGTGGGTGAAGTCCCAAGGTTAAAGAACACACATGTGCAAGATGTCAGCAACAACAGCAGGCAGCATGGAGCAAAGCAGAGAGCCAGAAGAAGAGCCACCTACATCTTTATTGTGTAATTCCTATACAGGTTATTAGCTCATGTGTACATTCTTACATAGTGCTGTAACCAGCGCATGCATATTTACCTATGCTACGTCATGATTATATAACTGTATCTCACTGTGCGCCTGCACTAGGCAGGTGGAGTCATTTTCTCAGGTGTCTTTAGATGCCTCTGAGCTTTGAAGCAGTCTGATTGGTTCTTCACAATCTGTATCTACTCTAGATTCACTAACCATGTCCTTCCTTCATTATGGTCATTGTCTCTTTAATTATCTGTGTAACTATTTCTGTTTTGTGTTTTCCTAGAGACTCATTCATCTGCTTTGTTAATTGCACTGCTGCTATTTCAGAACTTTCAGCTGGGTGGCCTTGATTTCTTCTACCTCAGTGCCTCCTGGATTTGCCTTGATGAACTGGTGGTCTGGGTTTGCATTTTGCTTCCATGTTTTCTCATTTTCTATTTCTTTTTGTTTGTTTTCTGCTTTGATGCTTGTAACTTGCTTATGGCAGATAGCTTTATTACTAGTATGAAAACGTCTTTAGGAAATGACTACTTTTCAGAGGTGTCTTCTAGGGGTAGCTGGTTCTTGGCATTTGAGCTTGTCCCAGAATCCTGCCCTTATGTTTATTAAGGATGAAGGGTTGCAGCCTGTTTGGCCTAGCACCCAGTTTTTTGGTACTGCACTGTAGTATTGTTTATGTCCCCCCAAACATTCTAGATATTGGCCTATAAGGCAGATCAATTGATAACAGCAACTAAGTCACCTTGCCTAAAGTAGTACAGTCAGCAATGACAGTAGCATCAAACACAGACTAGAAACTGACAAATTGTGATAACTAATAATTTGCTACTTTTAACCATATGTATTATAAGATTTATCATTATATAACAAAATCTAAGACAAATCAGAAAATTATATACAGTAAATATCCACTCAATAGAGCAGTTTTACCTAAGGTGAGAAAATTAAAAGGTAGAAGAAGACAAAATAGATTAATAAAGAAAAGAAGAGATTAGGAACAAGGTTGAAGGGCAGAGGAAGTTTACCCAAGCTTCAGGAAACTGATGAAGACAGATGGGAAGGAAAGAATGAAACAGCAAAAACAGGGACAACACAAAACAAAAGTACAATATTCACCCTCACAAATAAACAAAAACAAGCAATCAGAAAAACCCATGTCTCCTCTAAGCGGAAATACCTGTTGGTCCTTGAGAGTGCCAACATAGTGGCAGTCTCTATCCCAAAATTAGCCAGGAAAGGTAACTTCACCCATCAGGTTCCAAATAATCAATTGAGGACTCTTGGTTTCATAATGAACCATTTATCAGAAGTTGCCTAAGTAACATTAGCTGCCAGAACAGAAAATCCTTCAGTCTGACTTCAAGTCTCAGTAGATCATTTCTCACTCATGTGCAGTCCAGTTAGAGGGCGTGGAGGAATCTCCACTTTTGTGGTTATTCAAGGATCCAAGTTGATGAAGACTGCCTCAAGATGAGCTTTCAAGGTAGCTCTGAATTTGGGCATAAAGAGAGAACAGAGGATCTTACAGTAAGTTTCTATGGGACAGACCTGGAGTGAATCAAATCACTTCAGCATGTATCCTACTGGCCACAACTTAGTGGTGTGGTATGTCCTCCAGCCATGTGCCAAAGAAGAAAAATAATTGGTTTAGTGAATAGCTAGCCAGTCTCTGCCAAGCCACAGAAGAAAATAAAATGATCTCTGGTCTTTCTTTTTGCCACCTTTGGTTGTCAGAAGTATGTGTGACCAATGTTTCCCATCTTACAGGGGTACCAGCTGTGGTTGTTTCCATTATCCTGACTATATCCCCAGACAATTATGGGCTTGGATCCTATGGGAAATTCCCCAATGGCTCACCAGATGACTTGTGAGTACAAAGCACTCCCCCATCTGTCCCACTCTGAAAATGTTAAGCAAACTGGAAAATCAAATTCTCCAAGGAGAGGATCTAATCAGCATTTTGACTTCAGCTCTTATTTTAATAAAACTGGTCATATTTGACAACAGCCTTCACCATCATATGTAATGAGATAAGCTAGTTGGAAGTGACACACTACAATTCAATTAACAAATTAGGAGGAACTATTTTGAGGAAGAATATGAATTAGGGAGAATTATATTTATTATATTAATAAAACACATGGAATAGAATTACTAGGATTTACAAGGGTGAAATTCCAAATGTTTAAAAATACATTCTAAAAATATTTGTAATTGCCAGGCATGGTGGCACATGCCTATAATCCCAGCACTTGGGAGGCTAAGGCAGGACGGTTGTTGTGAGTTCAAGGCCAGTCTGGGCTACAAAGTGAGATCAAGACTAGCCTGAACTGCATAGAGAGACCTGTCTCAAAAAGACAAAAAAAAAATTGTAATCATTAAATGTTCTAAGATAAACCCTTAGATTCTTTCCCCTATAGAACTTTGGTTTTATCATTTTCTTTCTTTTGTACTTGTAGAAAATGTTTCATTAAAATGTTATAGATTCAGTACATTCTCTGGAACATTATTTCATCATTGTAATATGTTTTTCCCTATTTTTCTTCCCTCCAAATTCCAGCTGCTGGATCAATAGCAATGCAGTATTCTATATTACAGTTGTGGGATATTTCTGTGTGATATTTTTGCTGAATGTCAGCATGTTCATTGTCGTCCTGGTTCAGCTCTGTCGAATTAAAAAGAAGAAACAGTTGGGAGCCCAGCGAAAAACTAGTATTCAAGACCTCAGGAGTATTGCTGGCCTTACATTTTTACTGGGAATTACTTGGGGCTTTGCCTTCTTTGCCTGGGGACCAGTTAATGTCACCTTTATGTATCTCTTTGCCATCTTTAACACTTTACAGGGTAAGCTCTACAAAGTTGCTTATCTACTGGATTAGGATATATTTGTTGCAGAACAGATTTTTTGCAGAGAACTAGGGCATGGAGATTCTGGGAAGAACAGTATTCACTAAATTCAAAAAACAGTGCTTTTTTCTCTTTCTCTCTCTCTTTATCCATCATTATCTTCTCAGAGAAATTATCATGAGGGGAACCTACCAGGAACTCTTTCTAAGAGAGAGCCAATTAGTCTTCCTTCACTTGGTTCCTTCTTTTTATTTTTTAAACTAATTTCTTAAAATACATCCTCCATATAGTAAAACACACATACCATAAGTTTCCCTGGGAGGGTTCATGACTCTCACCAGTGTTCGGCTTGGAGACTATGATAAATGAAAAGGCAATAACCAGACCCAAGTGGCAGCAATCTTGCCCAGGGGTAAACCTCACAAGTTGCAGAGCTGGCCTGGTAGCAGTGGGAGCCAGGCTCTGTATGTCACCCAAAACCCAGCTATATCATTTTGAATCCCTCATTCAGTAGTTCCATTCTTTAGAAAAGCAAATGACTAATTTGCTAAACAGCAGTGTTATAAAAGGCTTGTCTGGTGTTAATTTTTAATGGAAGCGCTTTGGCATTAAAAGCCAAGCAAGGCTAATAGGTTTATTTTAATGAACAATAAGTTTATATTAATTAGTGAACAATAATTCACTGTCCCTTGACTTGCTTTGAGTTCACATCCTCATTTAGGATGCCATTGTGCTCTGCTTGTTTTCCTGTTGCTTTTAGCTCCCATCATGTTCCCCACCCCTAGTTCCATCAGCCATTTTGATGGTTCACAAAGAAATCCCACCCTGAGGTGAAATTCAGATACCTAATTTGGTCATTGGTTTTTTTTGTTTTGTTTGATACCAGAGAAGCGGGGTCAGAAATATGCTCATTGGTTATATATAGTTGTTCATTTTTACCTGTAATATACAAGTTCCTGAATTAGTATATTGTAGGTGTTGCACTATATAGTATTAAATACAACCCCCAAGCAAATTATTTATAAGAGTTTTGAGAAAAGGTTTATTTGTCAACGGTGGTATACTAAAATGGGGACTTTAAGAGAAAAACTATACCCAAATTACACTAGTCAGTAACATGAAAGCTAAGTACCTATCTTCGTATGTTTAATGTGAAAAGCAAACCTGCTTCTTTTTCTTCATTTCCCCAGAATATCTTCTCATTAGAGTATGAATGAGTACTTTTTCTATACCTAATTAGCAATGCTTTTGAGTTGATTAAAGAAGACAGATTGATTGATTGATTGATTGATTCTGATTCTGATTTGACTGTGTTGTCTCTCCCATAATGCCACCAAGGGCGGCCTCCCAGGGTTGCATTTGAGAATAGGTGTGCAATATTTACACATGAGTCTTGAGGGCGAATATGTGCACAAATATAGTATTTTAAAATAAAAAATGTAAAATAGCTGGATATGGTGGTACATCCCTATAATCCCATCAGAGTGAGGCAGAAAGGTGGCAAATTCAAGCCCCACCTTGGCAACTTAGTGACTTAATGAGACCTTATCTCAAAATAAAAAAAGCCTGTGAATATAGCTCAGTGCACTGACCTGGTTTCAGTCCCCAGTACTGAAAAAATAAAAAAGAGTAGCTAGATGAAATGTTGAGAGAGGAGAGAGAGAAAGCTCAGAATTCATCCATACATTGAGCAAGTATTGGCAAAAGCTTTGGGGAATAGCTGAGATAGGGGTGTATGGGAAGCCCTAGACTGCATGACTAGGGATGGTGGTGGGTGGAAGATGGAGTCCAAGGGCCCCTTCAGGTTTTCAGATGGCTCTCTGTGCCAGGACACCAGAGGAGAATTTCCTTGAGCAGATCCAAGGGAGGTAGTAGATTTGCCCGTTGCTGCAACCCTCAGGCTTGGTGTATACAGGGCAAGGCCCAAGCAAGAAGCCCAGCAGTGGGAAGGACAGCAGGAGAGAGGGATGTGAGACCAGAAAAGATGTCATCTAACAGAACTCAGAAGTGGATTATGAATCCAGAGGGAGAGAGAGATACGAGCCAAGGTCATGGCTGAGTTCCTAGGTAGATGGAAGACAGAGAAGGGCCAAGGATCAGATATGGGAAGACAGTCAATTTAGTTTAAAAAATGTAAAGTTATCACTCCTTTTTAAAAAATATTCTTTATTTTACAAAAATTAAGAGGGAGAGCATCCCCTGGATGCTTTTCCATAGAAAACTTCAATTTGCAAAATTTCACTCTACCCATAGCTGCCAAAGATTTTATCATTTATGCAAAATAAGCATATGACATTCAGGTCTTAATTTGAAACTCATTTTATTATGTTCTTTCCTCCCCCTTTAGGATTTTTCATATTCATCTTCTACTGTGTAGCAAAAGAGAATGTCAGGAAGCAATGGAGGCGCTACCTGTGTTGTGGAAAGTTACGGCTGGCTGAAAATTCTGGTAAAGATTTACTGTTTCTCTTCCTCTTAAATCTCAGAGAAAAAACGTATAAATTGAGAGCCAAGGCAGTCATTTCCAAGAGGTCACTGGATCTGAAAATTAGGAAACAGAACCCACACAACAGAAACTATTGGTTGTGAACATTAGGAGAAGCAAAACCTACTGAATTAAAAACCGTGGTTTATATCTGAGAATTTTGTAAGCAATGGAATTAGTGGGCTGGCTGCTTCTTGAATGAAGTGACAGTGAAATTTTTAGTTTATTTCTTACTTAACTCATGTTTTTTATTTCCCTTAAGTAATTTTTTTTTCTCTTTTTGAGACAGGGTCTTGCTATGCAGTTCAGGCTGGCCTTGAGCTCACTTTGTAGCCCAGGCTGGTCTCGAACTAGCAACGATCCTCCTGTCTCAGCCTCCCGAGTGCTGGGATTACAGGCGTGCACTCCCACACCAGGCCTTCCCCTAAGTAATTATTTAATATTTTCCTACATAGCTTTTTAAAGCTTGACTCAACCCTTCCTCTACCGGTTCTGGTTGTCTGTTGCTTTATTTGTTACCTGGCCAGATTTTATATATAAACTGTGACACCCACTGAGTTATTTTGAAGTTACTTTCACCTATTCCCCTGTTGGGTAGTAGAGCAAATAGCTCATTTTTAAGAAAATATGAAAAAGGAAGTACTATTTGAAAAGGCTGGATTCCTTTTGGATGAATACCACTTTTGCAGTATCTGGGGGCCCCAGATTCTGTACTCAGAAAATGGAGTATACAGAGGTCAGTAATTTGTATGGATTCAAGAATGATCAGGCATTACAACACAGTTGATTTGTATTCTTCTTAGGACCGCTGGAGGCTCTGAATTACTACCTAATTCAGTGGATATTTATAGACACAATCAAATTATCTCGACTTTTAGTTTTAGAAGAATATAGGTTATTTTAAAGCAGGCAGTCATTTGAAGAACCAATGTGTATAGTCTGAGTGAAAGTACCTTTTATCACGCCAACCTATGAAATGTGTGACTTCTCTGTAAGATCGTGAAGTGAGAAATCAGTTGCTAGAACTTATTACACTGTAATCTGTCTCTTGCATTTGGGCTTCAACATACGGCTCTGTTTTTCTGTAATGCTTATTCTGCTGTAGACTGGAGTAAAACTGCTACTAATGGTTTAAAGAAGCAGACTGTAAACCAAGGAGTATCCAGCTCTTCAAATTCCTTACAGTCAAGTAGTAACTCCACTAACTCCACCACACTGCTAGTGAATCACGATTGTTCAGTACACGCAAGCGGGAATGGTATGTATGTCTCAATATAGTATTTTTCAAACTAGTGTTTAAAAGTAGTTTTATCCTTTAGTGGTACTTTTGCAAAGCAAACAGAGTACTTACATATATTACTAGTAGATCAAAATGGGGTTACTTTATAAAAGACAAAGTTTTTTAATCCAAATTCATTTATTATAGAGCAAAAATTTGCACAACCTTTGTTAAGATTTAGTTTTTTGTAATGTGACTTGGTGATGCTCTAAAGTTTTAATGTTTCAAATCCTAATTGAAATATCACCAAAAGATGTTACTACTGTGCTATTTCTGTGAGAGCAGTACCTAAAGTAGTCCATAAGACTATATCTGTTTTTATTACATTTATAATAGTACACATGTTCAAAACTTTTAAGCCTTCCTGTTTTTCACTTTTAATGTGTAACTCTTTCCCACAACGTGGCTGCCCTTGTGACAACAACCAAATCCCCACAAAGACATCAAATACTGGGAGACAAATTGTGACCAGTATTGGCTACCATATATGTCACCTATGTATGAACAGATTATTGCTGCTGTGCCTGCTTTACTCATTAATTCTGATATTCCTAACTAAAACCTCATTATATTTTCTTTCTTCTGTAAGTCTGGCCTCCTCATTACTCATAAAAGCTTACCTGTTTTTGCCTCCTGCTTCTTAACATAGCTTTTGCATTTTATAAAAACTTAAATTCTATCAGTTTACTTTATCTTTCTAGGGAAATTTTGCCCTTTTTTCCTATTGTTTTAGGATATCAGTTCTTTTCATGACTAATTCAAATAAATTTGTGAGGTTTATACCAAATGGTTTTCCAATCTTCTAAGGATTGGAGGCAGGGGCTGTTAGTTTGTTTAGACTTTTTTGTTTGTATTTTTGAAGTACAGGGGATTGATCCCAGGGCCTTCCCACTAAGCTATATGCCCAGCCCTATTAAAATGTTTTATTTTGAGACAAGTTCTCATTAAGTTGTGCAGGCTGGGCTCAAACTTGTGAACCTCCTATCTCAGCCTCCCAAAGTGTTCATATGTCTGCGCTTTTAAAATACAATAGGATGCCTTGAAATCAAGATTTCTCAACCTCAGGCGCAATTGTCATTTGGGGTTCCATAATTCTGTTTTGTGGGATTATGGGATATTGAGCAACATCCCTGACCTCTACCCTGTAGAGGCAGTTGTGCCCTGTCCCCCCTGTGACAACCAAAAATGTTCCGACACACTGACAAATGATCCCTAGGAGATAAACTTTCCCCTCATTGGGAACCACAGCTGTAAAACATGAGATACTGGTGCCATATGGTCTTAGATCTTTACTGTCAATACCAGAAGGAAAGCTCTGGGCTCTTTGCCAAATAGCTATTTCAGGAACGATTCGATGCAGGTAAATAAAGTGAAGGGGGTGGGAATCAAGGCTGGTTGATAGTCACTATGGGAGAACAAGTGGAAAGGAGAGAAATCAAAGGCGTGAGCTGGATCATCCAGAAGCTTTATGTGTTTGGGGCTGTTCATCCATAACCAGGTTTTTTATTTTTCTGTGTTCTAGAAAGAGCTCAGACCTGAAGTTTCACCTGCATAGCTCTGTCAGTCTTGTTGTCATCCTTTGAGGAATCCTATTTGACAGAAATAGCACATCTTAACACAGCTGTTCGACACAGCTATTTTTGATGCCTGATAGTGAGGGAGGGGTACACGTTAGGGTCACCAGAGTGGCTGTTTCAGACTGTAATATGTGTGTCAGGAGGGAACAGCCCTGATTTTTCAGACCTTGGACCAGGATCTGGGACAAATGAAGAATAGAATTGGCAGTTTCAAAAAAGAAATGGGCAGCTGGTTTGTTTATTATTCCAGGACAAATTGTTCTTGCACCAAAATGTCCTCAGACTAAAATGCCCAAGTCAGAACAGCTGCCTCAGTCACATGCCCTATTTGAGCTCTGGCACAGATGGAGCTGTGTTAACTATGTCTCCCACCTTGTTTGCATGAATATGACACAATCCAACCTAAGCTGCCTTAAAGGCTTATCATTCATCATATGGGGCCGCAAGCTCACAGTTTGGAAGCAGAATCATCACATGTTGACTCCATCACTTCTGAGCCATGGCAGAGCACTTAAATTCTTCAGCCTTAGTTTCATCATCTGTGAAATAGAGATAATGATAGTACCCATCCCCTATAGTTATAAATGAGGTAATATTTAGAAAGTGCTCAGTGCTAATATCATCATTGTTTTTGTAATTATGTTACCAACTAACAAACGGCTTTCTACGTGGTCTCCCAATGGTATAATACTCAAGGTTGGTGTCTCCCACAATCTAGGCCCTGCTCAGAGTGAGGGAAGCCCAGGTCCAAACCAGTTGAAGACTCAGCTGTCCCTTAGCTAAACTCTTGGGTTAGAGTCCATGGGCTCCTCTTAGGAATCAGTCCTATCTTGAATCAGTCCTGTCTTGATTTAGATAGGATGGCCTAGAGATAGTTAAGGAGAGGTGATTTCTTTTTGCATGATGGTTGTAGCTGGTTGTTGTAGGTTTCTCTGCTACTACAAAGTTTCATTTTATAGAAATCTGAGGGAACCAAGAACCTTTAAGGGTACACATGGGTATCTCTGTTAACCTTAACCTTTTAAGGAGACCAAAATATTACCTTAGGTTATTTTACATATACTTGAAGTCAATATATTCAATCGGAGATAAAAAATGGGCCTTTAAAAATAGAATATCTTGCTTTGCTTCATATTTTGACCATTTCATTTAAAAAACAGCCTCAGGAAAATCATTTCTGACTCAGTCTCCAATTTGTCATGCTTACTTTGAGTGGCCTTAAAGAAAAATGAAAAATAAATGAAATATGAATATATACCATAGATATATTAAAAGATACATTTCATATGTGCATATTTAAAATTAAAGTGATGTTTACATTTGTTTTCTTTTTAGTGCCTTCTGTGGCTACTTCATGACACCAACTTTGTTTTTCCTTATACAGGGAATGCTTCTACGGAGAGGAATGGGGTTTCTTTCAGTGTTCAGAATGGAGATGTGTGTCTTCATGATCTCACTGGGAAACAGCACATGTTTAATGAGAAAGAAGAGCCTTGCAATGGTAAAAGCCGTGTGGCTCTCAGAAGGACTTCAAAGTGGGGAAGTTTACACTTTATTGAGCAAATGTGATTCCTTTTTTCTAAAATCAAAGCATGATGCTTGATGGTGTGAAATGCCCAATTTTACCTTTTACACAATGTGAGATGTATGCAAATCAGTTTATTTTATACTCAGCACCTCTGGAGGAACATAAGCTAATTGTGGGCAATGGTTACTATTGGAAGAGGAAACTAAGACATTATTGTGGTCTTAAGACATTACAATTTGGTTTCTTATCCTTTATTTTAAAAGATTGGTCTTTTAACACAGTAAGAATAAGACTCGTGTAAAAAGATAATTAATTTTCAGCCACATTTTAAAAAGGCTAAGTTGGGCCAGGAATATAGCTCAGTGGCACAGGCACCTGCCTGGCAAGCATGAGGTCATGAGTTCGATATCCAGTACCAAAAAAGAAAGAAGAAAAAAAATAAAAAGGCTAAGTTATCTTTGATAACATCCTAGAAAGCAACTGTTGACTTCAGCCTATTGGTGAGTTTAGTTGTGCATGCCTTTGTTGTATATAAGCTAAATTCTAGTGATTCACATGTCAAAAATCTTACTTCTACTTTTTTATATTTATTTTCTACTGTGTAAATTTATTCTTTTGTAGAATTGTGGTTGTGCTGTTTTGTCTAATGTGATAACTCAGAAAAACCTGATTCAGTGAATTCTAAAGCTCCTTTTGGAGATTATGTGGGCTGTGAAATACAGAAACTTCACTGAAATCAAGAAATAATGATAGACTGGAAAAATGTAAGCAGACAGTGCCACAGCTAGTTCTTACAGTGCCTTTGAGGAAGTTAGAAAAAGTTGTCCCCACTGGGTAGACACAGTCCCATGGGTTTATGGCTTGACAAAGAGTGGAATCACATTTTAGCCCCTCTTGGTTGCACCCTTATACAAGGTATGATCTGTGCACCTACACATGACATCCAAAACCAACACCCATGTCCAGACTTCAGCCCTCATTATGAGATTGTAGAATCTGGACCAAGATGTTCAGCTTAATACATTGGTCACAGGGAGGGATAAAACTCTAATCTAGACTGTACGTCAGGAAAATCGTGAATGTGGAGGAAACACATACACTGCCAATTCTCAAACACCCAGAGCCTTTCAGAAGTGAGGAATGAGGAATAGAGTAGGATTGCATATATATAAAACAAATCATACTGCTGTTCTTTAAAAGGCAACTGCTTGATACAACTGGTACATTCTGGGTCAGCCAGATTTCTAATTATTTTTTAAAACATGTCAAGTCTTGAAGAGTGTATAATGACAAGGGGGAGCAGCTACTAGGAACAGTAAACTATCCTGTGAGATGCTGTTTTTTCTCTACATGTATCAAACCCTAGTTGCTCCTACCAGTAGTTACATAGGGTCATCCTGCTTCCCACCTACACCTGCTTGAGCAGCGCCTCAAGTATGCCCCTGTTAGGAACATTTGAAAACCCTTTACTTAGGTCTTTCACTAAGGCTCCCTTGCATATACTTCAAGAGAATGTTGTATCTGCCTAACCATAGTAATGCTGTAATACATTTCTGTGAGTGCTGATTCATCTTTGCAATATTTCTTTTCTGATTTATTTAATTCCTTGTATTTATGTGTTAAAATCAACACAAATGTTAAAATCAATGAAATAAATTTGCAGTTAAATCCTTTAAGTTTGATAATTTTTATGAAGAGAAACTATTTGGAGTATGTTTCCCTGGGCA
The DNA here is from genome assembly GCF_000276665.1 of Chinchilla lanigera. Classification (NCBI taxonomy): domain Eukaryota; kingdom Metazoa; phylum Chordata; class Mammalia; order Rodentia; family Chinchillidae; genus Chinchilla; species Chinchilla lanigera. The sequence goes on from NW_004955586.1 coordinate 478,629, forward strand.
TGGCATGGAAATGGTAACCGGTATCTGATGAAGATCAACACAACAGGAATATCTTTGGGCAAATAGTGAGCATCCTAGGACTGTGAGATTGCAGCAAGGGTTGTCCTTCACTGTAAGATCAGTTTCTGAAGTCTGTTTCCCATTTTTCCATTGCTTTCTCAAAAGTCTCTCTTTAATGCATGTTGCCATGCAATGTACAAGACTCAGTCCGATCTCACCTACGTGTCTGCTTCCTCAGTATCAAACAGTAAGATTTCCAGATGGTGAGGACAGGATTTGGGGGGCTCTGGGTTGCTGGTTGGCATGTGGGAGCCACAAATGGGAGAAGATGGCTTCACCCAGATTGGAGGTCTCTGAACAATCTCTCCTTCCAAGATCCTCTGCTCCCACACACAGGCTGAGTACTACATTGATCTAGCACATAGTGGGACACGCTAGATTTGGAGGAAGGAGTGAGACTTCAGAAGTCAATCTCCTGAAGCAGATTATGTAGCCATGATGTACACAAAAGAAAACATAATGTCCAATGTTGTTTAGATTCCACCCGCCCTTATTTTTCCTATTATATTTTGTGTCTAGGCTGTGGTCTGTCAGCTAAATTCTCTTGTCGTCTTCTTCTCCTCCTCCTCCCCCCTCCTCCTCCTTCTTCAGAGAGAGAGAGAGACAGAGACAGAGACAGAGACAGAGAAGCAGGGCAAGACAGAGAATGTTCCTGAGAAGCATCCTACTTTGGGTTTAAAACTGGCCCCACAATTTGAGACCATATTGTGAAATAACAGAGGTGGAGCCATTATCAGGAGGCCAGGAGTGTCAGACCAGTGGCCAGTATATGAAGAACTATTTCCTCAGAACATTGGAGAAGTTTTTCTGCCCCAAACACATTGCAATCATTAATCCTACAGAGCAGCTTTGTTCGCTTGAATGAGAAGTACTGTATCAGGATTGTTCTCATCAAAAAGTGTTAAGACCGCTTCACTTGGTGACTTGGTTTGTGTCTAACAAGATCACCTACGAGGCATGTCAGGTTGTTGAAGAACATTTCAGTGAAAACCTAATTTACTGAATGACCATTTCAACAAGTGGACTTGTTCGGTGTTATTTTGTCTCTGTAACAGCGTGGAAGGATTGTTCACTTTGTCTCTGCCTCAGCTCCTTGTTGCTGTAGTTGGAATCTGAAGGACAAGAAAAAGAAAACTGAGTGGGCATAAGAAGAACATAATTATGAATGTGAAGAATTCTTATCAGTGTATTTTTTTTCACTTAAGTGTCCAGATACAGCATCAAGAAGTCAGAGTAGATCAAAATTGAATGTGCATTTTTCCAGAGTATATATTCCTCATTGTAAAGAAATCTTATGTTCCCTGGTGCTTCTTCTCTCAGTCTCAAACTAGCTATAGGAAGCTATAACAGAAACAAATTCAACATTGTTTAAAGTGTTATAATCAAAACAAACTGAGCTCCAGTCAACTAAAATTAAATTGTCATAGAAAAAATTGAATTCGAGTTGTTTTTAGCAAACTGATTTAGAATTCACCCTTCTCTGAGTCTAAAGATGCAGTCATCTTTAGAATCAAAGACCTGAATCCTCCAAGAGAAGCATTTATTGATTTCCACCTTGGACTCTGACCTGTAATATGAATTCCTAAGAAGCACCTAATGTGGACCCCCAGAAAACATAATAAAAAAGCAACGATCCCAGCTTTTAGATACAGAAGAATACATGAAAATTGTAGTAAGAATACATATTAAAATTCCAAAAGTTAACTACCATAACCTAATGTCTACTACTATTTACCCCCAGACCATAGCAAATTCTGCATGGAGGTACATACCTGCATTGCTGCATAACTCAAGATCCAGCATTTTTTAAGCCAAATTATGTGAGTTGATGAGTGGTTTTATGCTTTAGTTGAGAGGCAAAGTAAACCCATAGATTTATGATTCATGATATCTAACATGAACTTGGTTAAGAACCAAACACGGGGACCCAAATGAGCAGGACCGATTTTCACTCTTTCACTCAACATTAATTGAGCTATAACCACATGCTCAACATTGTACCAGATATGATAGGAGATATTTGACTGTTTCAAAGAATAATTTGTACTTCAGCTAGGAAGATACACTTCATCCACATTTAAAAACATAAAACAACAATATGAGATAATGCATAATTTTCAAATGTGGTCAGAGCAAATATTTTTAAGTGCTTTCCTATAAGCAAAGCATGTGCTAAGTGGTCCCCCTCTACTCCTATACTGGGGATTGAACTTAGGGCCTTTGCACTTAACTATCTCCCCAGTTATTTTTGAGACAGGTGCTCGCTGAGTCATTCAGTTGTCCAAGCGGGGCTGGAATTTTCTATCCTCCTGCTTCAGCCTTTCAGAGTGCTGGGATTACAGGCGTGCCCTGTCATGCCTGACTTGCTGAATACTCTTGAACTTCAACCACCCTATGGGGTAGTTCGCATTATCCCCATTTTAACAAATGAAACTATTGCGTTTCTTTTTTAAAATTGTAAAATTTTTATTAGTCCATGTTTGCAGTACTTAATGATTATATTCATCATGGGAAGTTGGTACATGTACATAACATGTCTTAATTCTTTGTACTGGTCCCTTTCTCCTCCACCCCTCCCTTCTCTCTCCATCCCTTGGTGTCACCTTCCCAACTGCAAAAGATCTACCTCAGTTTCCTATTATCTCTTGTTTTGCTATTTATTTATTTATGTATATATTTATTTAGAGACAGTCTCACTGTGTAGTTCAGGCTGGCCTTGAACTCGAAGCAGCCCTCCTGCTTCAGCCTCCTGACTGTTGGGATTACAGGCCTGTGCCACCACACACTGCATGGGTTTCTCATGTAAGAGAAAACATGCAATATTTAAGCTTTTGTGTTTGATTTATTTTACCTAACGTTGTGGAGACCATTGAAGTTCAAACATCTAAAACAACAGGCCAAAAGTCATACTGCTTATACATGGCAGAACTGGAATTTGAACTGACTCCCAGTGCTAATCTCCTACTAAAGAAATTGTTACAGGAATTCAGAGAATGGGGAGTAGGCTAAGGGCAGTAAAGGAGAAAGCGCCCAATGGGTCATGCTTTAAATGGCAGTAAATGCCCAAGGAGACTAGAAAAGAGCTTTTGGAGGCAGTAATTGCATTAGCTAACCAGTGGAATTCCTATGTGAACAAGCCCAATTTCAAATTGTACTCCCATAGAGGAACTGCGAGTTGGCTGGGGAGCAGCGCCCAGGTGGCCACGCACGCAGGTTCCGACCGGCCTCCCGTTTCCCGCCCAGGGCGGCTCCTACTACTCGGATTCCTCCCTTACATCTCGACCCGCGCTGCCTTGGGCTGCAGTGGGTGAGCCTCTCTGGCCTCGGGTGGGGTTGGCGGCCGGCTCCTGGTCCTTCCTCACAGCCGCGGGAGAAAGCAGACCCCGAGCTGAGCTCTGCACAGCTGCAGCCTGCCACCCTTTTCCTTCCTCCTCTGGTTGGACTCTGCGGTTCAGCCCCACAGTGGGGCGGGGCGGCCGGGGCGGCCGGGGCCGGGGGGCGGGCCCAGCACGCACGTGGGCAGGGGAGGGCGGAGCTGCGGCGGTTTCGAGATTCTCTAGGGTGGATTGTGAGGTCATGTAGGGCGGGGGCGGGGGCAGGGTGGTCCCCTTATCAGTGTCCCTCAGGTCGGGCTCCGCGGGTTCAGGTCCGCGGCAGGGGTGGGCGAGGGGGAGGGGATCGAAGGCACCGTGGTGGCCCTGGCCGAAGGGCCTGTTTTTCCGGCCTTGTCTGGGCTAGGCAGTCATCTGGAGAAGGAAGGGGTTCAAAGGAGGCAACTTGCTTCCCGCCCAGAGCTAGGTTTGCTGCTGCTCCCGCGGGCCGTTCCCTTTTCCTTCCCCCTCGGGCCGCGACTCCGAGGGTTCCGGGGCGACCAGACCCTGCGGGCCCACTTCTTCCGCCTGAAGACAAAAGAAGCTCTGCCGAAGGATTTATCCTCAGGCCGGGTACCCTGTTCGCAGTTTCTCTTGGGGCCCGCGACCACCGGAGCGCCCCGAGCATCGCAGGGCTGCTCAAGGCGGAGCCGCCGTAGCGCCAGCCCTCGTCTCCGCCCCCGCGCCGCCCAGCCGGGCGAAAGTCTGGTTGGCTTGTTTTCCAGTCATACTTTGGCTCTGTCGTTTTGAAAAGTCCCGATCTCCTCCTGCCCGGCTCCATCCCGCGAACTGACTGAAACTGGAGGCCAGGTCTGCTTGGCAGCTGCAGCTTAGGGCGTCAAGGCCCATAAGCTCGGGAGATGCGCAGCAGGAGCAATTCCGGGGTCCGCCTGGACGGGTACGCGAGACTGGTGCAACAGACCATCCTTTGCTACCAGGTAAGGAGGAACCACCCCAGGGAACCCGCTGCATTGCCCTCTCATGTCACTCGTTCTCTTTTTCAGACTCCTGTCCCCTCTTGTTTCCTGTTTGAGTCTTTTCCTAGCCAGTGATTATGTCCCTATCACCACCGAATTTTCCTTTAGAGTGAGGGGACCCTGATTCTTTGACCGTTGTTTAGGACACAGTGAGCTCCCTTGATGTTTTGGGTACAATATGCCTATTTTGTGTTGACTCTCCTGCTTTTGGATGAGAGAGGAGGTGTGAGTAGGTTGAACAGAGCACACTGAATGAGGGGGGAACTCTGAACTGTGGGGACAGGTGTGACAGGTATGAAGCTCTTGAGGTCTGTATCTCACTCTGGGGTGTAGGCAACTGCTACGGTCCCTTCCTAGAGTTACCTTGTTAAAGACCCACCTGGGAGGGCCGCAGGGCATGCTCTAACTGCTGTTTCGCAGATAAGAAAACTAAAGGTTATCACATGCAGCAGGGTCAGACACAAAAATGGGGCCTCTGCTCCCATTGCGCAAGAGGGTCCCTTGTGAAGCTGCTCATATGATGTGAAGTATGAGCATATTTGTTGTGCTTTGCTTTGCTAAAGGTATGTGTGGGTCCCTAGTGTAAGACCACTGAACTCTTTATTCCTGGTGAAGTCAGCAGTTATATTACTTCCCTTCAATCAACAGCAACTATTTTTAGGGCCTTCAGAGTCAAAGAAGGAAATGGCATTCATTGGTGGGAGGCCTGGCCTGCTTGGTGGGAGGCCATGGTCACTACAAAGCCATTGACCATTTTCCTTCTTAGCTTGTTTCTCAGATTTGGTCCCTGTTGTGGCTTGTATCTAGCTAGACCCTCAAAGCTTCAGGCAGTCATAGGTGGGGTTTTCAGAGGTGGCTGGATCTAGAGTATGTGATGCTGGGTTTAGGGGTATGTGATTACTAAATTAGTCCACTGATTGTTTTGGCATAGCTCTGGGTAGGATTAAGTGTCCCCCGCCCTGGGTGTGAGTACTAAGGGCAGGTAGCCTGGATAAAGTACAGTGATCCCTCACCTGTCGTGGGAGTTATGTGCCAGAGACTCCAGCAATAGGAGAAAATCCGCGAAGTAGCGGCATTATATTTATTTTATTATTCATATATATTTTAAGGGTTTACAAACCTTTCCCACACTCCTATAAACACTTCATATGCTCTTAAAGGAGACGTGCTGAAGTATGGGCACAGTGCAGGAGAGCAAACAGACCAATGGTGTGGTCACTGAGCCAATCAGTGCCCAGGATACAAAACACAATGCTGTGGTTGGTTGCTTTCTATTCCATCAGCCAATACTGTTCAATGTACAATGTCAGGGATTGGCAAACTTGGACAAGGGTAGTAGTGTGCTGCATTTCCATTGTGTACAGTAGGGTATCATCTGCTGATGAAATACATACTGTATTTTATTTCAATTTAATATTTTAATATGTTTGAATTAACATTTTTATATTTTAAAATTTTTAGGCAAAAATAATTAAAATCATAAATATTATATAAATACTTATATACCACAAAATTCCACAATATAGTGAAAAGTCCGTGATACAGAATTAGATTTTTTTTAAAAAACCCACAATAGTGAAGCTGCAATAAGTGAACTGCGAGATAGTGAGGGACGACTGTATTGGAGGCAGAAAGAGGGTTAGTGTCCTTTGCTTGTTGCTTACCGCTTGCTGCCTTCTGCCTGCCATGAACTGTTTCTCCTCTGCAATGCCTATCTGCCAAACCACCCTGCCTTAGCGCCAGTCAATTATGGACTGAAACCTCTACAAACTGTGAGTTAAATAAATCTTTCATCCTTTAACTTTGAGTATCGGGTATTTTGTCTCAGTGAGAAAGAGTAACTAAGATAGCCCCTCATTCAGGAAATACTTATTTGTATCTGTTATATGCAAGGCACTGTACAAAGTTGTGGGCTTACAGAAAGGAATGGATATAGTACAGTGACATTTACGCATAGGGTAGAGGTCCAGAATCCCTTATCTGAAACTCTTGGAGCCAGGTGTGGTGGCAAGTTGGAAATATTTGATTTTAGAAAGTTTATATGGGGGGCTGGGGATTTAGCTCAGCGGCACAGCGCCTGCCTGGCAAGCGCAAGGTTGTGAGTTCAATTCCCGGTACCAGAAAAAAACAAAAAAAAAAAACCAACAAAAAAGAAAGTTAATATGCACATATGGCCCCTCTCCTGTTCTCTTGCACTGTTCACCTGCTTTGTTTTCCAACCACCATGAACTAAGAGCTTCACTCCACCACACCCTTCCACCATGATGTTTCTGCCTTGATGTCTGCCTGCCATGTACTGAATCTTCTGAAACCATGAGCTAAAATGTATACTAAAATAACTGCAGCAGAGTCTAGGCAGCACCCTTTAATCACATACGTACATTGTTATTTCCACATCATAATATGAATATCCACACTAAGATGAGCAGTGACCCAAAAGAGCTTCACATTAATTCTTGTTGTCTTGTACTATCAAACAGCTTGGTGTATGCTTACGAAAACACTTCAAATATTTGGAGCATCTTGATTTTTTAGATTGCACATGAAGGATTATGGTCTTCACCTGGAAAGCTCTGTGGAAGGACTCCTGAGATTGGTGGGTATATTAGCTTTCCCATAGTGGGACAAAATAATTGACACCCACAATTTAAAGGAGAAGAGGTTTGATTTACCTCAGTTTCAGGAGATTGAGTATGTGGCGGGTAGGCTCCAAGGCAGAAACATGACTCTAAGTATGGTAGAGTGAAGCTTTTAGTTCTTTGTGGTTGGAAAGCCGATCAGAAAAACAGTGCCAGAGAGGCATGGGCAAGGGACCATACACAGTAAATCGGGCCACTCCTCCATGACCCACCAGACACACCCAGGACATTGCTTGTTGCCTATGGTGAACCTATGGCACATGTGCTACAGGTGGCTGTTATCACTGAAAGCTCTAAAAGGTTTGCCATCACCGTGCTAGGCATTTCTTAATCAGATGAACTTGACAGATCAAGATTAATGGTCACAGTAGTACAAGAAAAGAGTCCTTCAAGAGATAATACTCAAGTTGAAAGCCAAAAGGGTAGGTAGAGAATAGAGGATTGGTTTTTGCCTTCCTTTTTTGCAATATATTATAGTTACATCTATAAAGTATTTTAAAATTCAAGTTGAAATGCATTTCCCTTCATTACTATGATGGAAGGAGCTGTAAGGAAAACTGATGAAGTTTGGGACTTACGTCAAATCTGAGGTTGAATCCCAACCTCTTCCATGAATGACATTCGTAACCTTCACTCATGCTTGTGTGTGTGTGTGTGTGTGTGTGTGTGTGTGTGTGTGTCTTTTTGAGACAGGGTTTCACTATGCAGTTCAGGCTGGCCTCAAACTCACTTTGTAGACCAAGCTGGCCTCAAACTCATAGCAACCCTCCTGCCTCAGTCTCCCAAGTGCTGGGATTACAGGTGTGAGCCACTACGCCTGGCCATTCATGCTTTTTGAGTTCATCTCCTTCTCTGTAAAATAGGGATAATAACATCTGCTTACATTGAGTTTTTTTTTTTTGTTTGTTTTTTTGTTTTTTTGGTTTTTTGTTTTTCTCCGGTACCGGGAACCGAACTCACGACGTTGCGCTTGCCAGGCAGGCGCTTTTGCCGCTGAGCTAAATCCCCAGCCCCTACACTGAGTTATTGTAAAGAAAAAATTTAGCACCTAGAACATTGCCTGGTACCTCATAGGCAATCAGTGAGTAGTGGGTGTTCTTAACTGTGTTGTGACTGATGTCAGACACACATTAGTACTTAATGATCCTCACATGACCATTCTGTCCCATCATACTCCCTTTCCTGAAGGGCCTGATACAGCTGCTATTTGCTTGCTGGTTCATGAACATAAATGGCTTGCTGCATTTATGCTATTGTGATCCTAAGTACAGAGACTTCATCAGTTTCATTCCTTTGCATCAACCACTATCCCAGGGGCATGAAAAGTACCCTTCAATCATTGTTGATAAAAAAAATACTTCCTATGGATTCTGAGCCATCCTAATGGGATATATTTTGCGCTAGGTTTGCCTTCCCTCAGGAGTAAAATAACTGTCTTCTCACTAAAGCAAACCTGTAGGTTGGACGTCCCTCCCCATTTTAATGATTAAAAAAAGTTGTTTGAGCCTTTAGTTGTATTTACTTTGGGGGTAGTGATAGGCCCTCACTTTTGTCTTCTTTATCCCTTCCTAACTGTATCATCAAGCTCTTCTGTTTAACCAGGATACAGTATTCAGGCATAGTTTGTTGGGAAATTCCATGATCTCTAATTGCAGAATTACACACCTTTCCATCATATGCCACCCTGTACCCACCCCACCCCAACAACCAGTCTTCACAGGTGTAGAGTCCTGACCCATTTAGGGGCTCAATTCCTCTGAGTGCTCTTAGACATATATAAAACATATACTTCTAAAGTTTATGCTAGCTCTCTCCATCTTCTGCAGATATGTACCGATGTTTATGAAGCATTTTTCAATGTCAATTGGTACAAGTTCCTTTTTCTGATTTGCTTTTTAATTCGGTATCATTTATGTTGGTTTCCCTGGTTAGAAATCATTCCATCACAAATATGTCAAACCAATCTTTATTTTTTCTTTAGAGTAAATTTGCTCATATTAGCTAACATGTCAACTGTTTCCTTTCCTGTATGTCTAAAAGAGAACTTTTTCCATTCATCATTTGTCAAATATACATACTGCTAAATATTACTCTAATCTTTAAGGCAAAAAAGGAAAGAGTGTTTAAGAGTGTTTTTGCAGGTTTGATTTTTGTACATATACATTATAGAGAGTGTCTTTAAAAATGTGTTGACTTATGAAAAGGAAATTTTTAGATTTATTTTGGCCCAGATAAAAAATACTTTGTACATTTCTTCAGTAACAACTCTGTTTGAAGGCTCATTAATAAAAGTATGAAGTACTGGTAAGAGAATATGGATCAGTAAGAGAAATGATGATCAAAATAATGTTCACTGTACTACAGATCATTGGATATAATAAAGTAGATAATTAAGAGACTAGAACAGTAAATTAATATTGCATTTCATGGCAGTGCAATTTAGAATGAGAATAGAGTAAATAAAACATGGAGTATAGGACAAATAATAGCACTAATAAAGACCAATTTGTGGGAGGGTTAAAAAAGATAATTAAGTACTAGAATATAATAATAATATAGCAGAAGAATGGGAGGAGACTGGAGTTAAAACATTCTAAGGCCTTTATCTCATTAGGAAGGAGGATATAGGTATTACTATGTCTTTTAAGTCAAGTTAATGTTTAAGAGTTACTATTAAAATAATATAAATAGACTATGTAACTTTTAAAGCAATAGAGGTCTACAGTAAAGAAAATCTGTTCATTCCAAGAGAAGAAAGGAAAAGGGGGAGTAAGAAAAAAAAGCATGGCAAATATGAAGGACAATAGAAGAAAATGCAAATAAGTCCTCTATATTAATGATCACAATTAATGTACATCCTTAAATTCACCATACAATGGAAAATATTTAGAAAGGTATATGTAGTTTATTAGAGACAAAACCTCACCAGAATACTGAAAGGTTAAAAGTAATTACTGGAACAAGCCATAGTTGATGTAATTAGACTATTATCATACAGAGTAGACTTTAAATTTTTAAAAGATATATTATTGTGATAAAGAATATTATTACTAGATGACAAATAGATAATTCACCAAAAAATATAATTTTAAATCACAAATCTGGATACCACCACCCATTCAGATGCTCAAGTTGGCAACACAAGAGTCTTTTTGGTTCCTTCTTGTTCCTTTCCCACCTGCATCCAATTCATACGCAACTCTGATTTCACCTCCTAAACGTCTCTCTAGCCCATCCACTGCTTCTGTTCCTCTCTACTGCTACCACTACCTTCATCTAAGCTACCAGTCCGTACCCCTGCACTAGTTTCTCCACCCATCTTCTCCCTGCATCCTCTCAGTCCCCATTCAGTATTTCTCTCCACTACAGCCAAAGTGGACTTCTCCAGGCAGCAGCTCCAGCATTCTGACCAACACTGCATCTGAGATCGGACGAGATTAGGCACATTCTGGGTGGTATGGCCATAGAGAACACTGCGTCCTAGAAGGGCAGAAATGTCATTTTACTCCCTTATTTCACAGAGACCATCTGACAGATTTTTGGCTGATCTGTGTGGGTTAAAAAAGGAAGCACTGCATGCGAAGCATTTTCTCCTTCATAATATAATCTACTGTCCTGTCTTCTGCCACTTCCTACTTCAGTTGTTTTAGTTTAGCAAGAAGAAGACTCTTGCTGTGCCTTTGCTGGAACAGCCTTTAAATATTTTAGAGTCACATAAAAACATTTGAGTAAGTTAGAGACAAAAGTCCTTGAATCTTCCAGTCACAAATATAGAACTGCAGGCCAGGGATGTAGCACAGCAGCACAGCACCTGCCTGGCAAGCGCAAGGTCCTGAGTTCGATTCCCAGTACCAAAACAAAACAAAACAAAACAAAACAAAACAAACAAACAAACAAAAAACAGAGAACTGCAATAACCCATACAGGCAAGAGACTTAAAATTGTTTCAAGCTTTGTATAGGGACCCACAAGATCATCTAGTCAGAATCCTACTGTCTTTTTACAGTTAAAGAACCCCAGATAAGGGAGTGGAGGTCATTGTTGTTGTGAGCTGATGGCCACGTCATAAGCACTCCGTTTTGTTGTGCAGGCCAGAGAAGTAGAACTAAATACACCAGATTGCTGTGAATAGTAGATGAAGTTGCACTCTCTTTACTTTGTGTGTTAAAATACTGAAATTTGAATGTCCCATTTCCTGAAATATTCCACCAAATTTAATTCTCCCATATTTTCCTTGTCATTTACATTTATTTTTAAAATTTTATTTCACTTGTTTGTTTATTTAGAGACAGGGTCTTGTTATGTTCCTCACGCTGTTCTCAAACTCCCGGGCTCAAGTAATCCTCCTGCTTCAGCCTCCTAAGTAGCTGGGACTACAGGCATGGGCCACTTGCTCAGCTTGTCACTTTTATTTAGATTTGACAATTATTAATCTATCTCACAAAAGATAAGGAAAATGCAATGTTCATAAAATATATTTAGAGAGTGGCTCTTAATCAAATGGGTTACAGGCCCATTTAAGTATTTGCTGAAGGCTAAATGTCCTATCCTTTCCTGAAAAACTGCTCACATAGAAATTTCAATAGTCTCATGAACAAATTTACCTCCCTACCCATTCCACTAAAGTCCATGTGTGAACTCCTAGCAGATCTTCTGTAGATGCCAAGTCAACAGCCCAGATCTAAACTGATATGTGATGTGTATAGCTCCAAACCCAAACCCCAAACCTGAAATGTATGGAATAAAAATGTCTTATAGTTGAGAGTTTTCAATAGTGACATCTGTAATTCTGTTCAGGTGAAAGTCTACGGTACTAGCATGGCCACCAGTAATCCATTGATATCTGGCACTTCACAGGTGTTGGCCGGAAGGGAACTGACAGCGTCCCTGAGTTTTAGTATGTTTTATAAGTTGCCATTTTTAAAACTTTTATAAGTTTTATAAGTCCTTTTATAAGGACTGACGTCCTTACTATAGGGATTGGTGAGAGAGTGGCAAAGAACCAAAGTCTCTTAGGAGAGTGGTAAAGTCATTTGATTGTAGCTAAGAGGCCCAGAGCAGTTGCTGTGAGTTTGGAAAGATTTAAAATGAGCACTGGGACCTGGAATGAAGCTGGAGTGAAGTGGCTGCCTGCAGTGCTTAGCTCCCAACCGAGTTTATTTCCCCATAAGCCGTGATTTAGTTATATCAGATGGTATAAATGCCTGTGCCCAGGACAGATTGCAGCTTGTGCCATATTTGTAAGCCTAGAGGGGGAAAGTTAACAGATAGCAAGAGAAAGACATCACGAAAAGCGAAAATTGCGTACCTTAATCCCCCTTAGGTAAAGCATGAGGCTGCTGCATATGAGCTTTTACATTTTCAAGATGATTCTCTGAACCACCTAAAGTTTGCATGTCAGATTTTGTAAAAAATCTATCTTTTCAGTGAATATATAAAGAATGTTACACATCTGGAAGTAGCAATTATAAGTGCAGTCATATAAATGCTATTATAATTCCTGCTTTAAAATGCATTTTAACACATTGCCCTTCCCCACTCCCCTTTAATATTTTAAAAGGTGGTTTTTAAAACAAAATTCCAGAACAAGAAATGAATTTAACCAGTTTTTGGAGTTTTGTAATAGGCTTTTTTACTTCCTATTTTCTGCTTTACCAACATGGGTGGTGGTAGTGAGTAATCATGTATGTATTTTCAACATTTATCCTAGTCTCTTCTGAGTATTTTATTCAAGTAATTGAACTATACTTTCCTTCTGTGGAAGGCAAGGCAGTGACATACATTTAGTGATTCTTAATCCAAAGGGAAAAAGACCAAAGGTAAGGGTTGGTCTGAGGCTTCTGATTTGCTGTGCAACATAGGAAAAGAACTGATGGTCTGGGTGTCTGGAGAAGGCTTCAGAGAGAAGGGGGCCATGAGCATGTGGTGCACAGGCTTGGAAATACAGAAAATAGTTGGGTTTTCTGGGGGGCCAAGGAGGGATGTCAGGTGATTAGGCTGGATGTGCAAGGAAGCGCCAGCACATAAGCCTGAGCCTTGGATGGCAAAGTAAGTGATTTAGATTTTATCTTGTAAGCATCGGAGAATTCTGAGAAGGGCAGCAAATTTTTGAGTTTACAGGTCTTTCTATAACCACCCTTTGATGTATTAGAAGGAAGTAGTAGTAAAGACAGGGAAATCAGCAAAGAAGTGTTTCAATTATTTGTGGGATAAAAGTTGGAGAAAGAGGGAATGGGTACTCCCTGCCATTTCTGGTGTGTATATAACAACATTCATCTGTGTGCCCCCCGAGATAGAAATGGAATTACAGACTGTGAAATGTAAATGCTTTCATGCTAATATCAGGCACATATGTATTTTGCCTTCATATTTCCTCAATCTGGCATTCCACTGAGGCAATTGCGTTGCCTCACTTAATAGCATAAAATGAGTGTTTTTATAGTGTCTAGTTCACCAAGGCCATATAAGCATTTGTTGTATTTGTCAGTATTCTTTCAACTGGAAATGACAGAAACCCACTTCAAATTGTCTTTCAGCACAAAAGAGAATTTATTGCTCAAGTAACTGAAAAGTCAAGGAGATCATTCTAGATTCAAGCACGGCTAGATTCAAAAACTCAAATGGTCAAATTGCCTCCTTACTGTTGTTTCCCCCTGTCTGACTCTGTGTAGGCTTCATTCTCCAGCAGGCTCATCTTGGTGCTGGCAGAAGTGCCCCCTTGGCAGATCCATGTTACAGTCTTCAGGGTGGTAGCCTTTGCAGAAAGCAAGCTCTTTTCTGTAGTGGCTCCAGAGAAAGCCTTGACTGAGAATAGCTCTCACTTGGTGCAGCTTGGATGGTTTACCCATCTCCAAACTGTGCCTGGATTAGCCAAGCTTGAGGCACATGTCCTGCCCTGCAGCTGGAGCCAAGGCCAGGATGCAGGCACTGATGGGCTCATCCCCACTAGAACCACACTGAGTCAGAGCAGGGGAAACCACAGGGCACTACCAAAAGCGGAGAACAGGTGCCAGACAGGGAGAGGTAACATGTCCACTGGGGACCGGGGAGTGATGAAGTGAAGGGTCCAAGGCGAGACACACTCTCCAGTCTGCTTTACACTCTCCCTTTTCTAGGAAGGGAAATCCAGCCCCAGAAAAGTTAATTTGCCCAAGGTCACATAGCTAGCAAGTGGCAGAGCAGAGATTGGAACACAGGGATGTCTTACAAAGACGTGCTCTTAATCACTATCTACTATTCCTCCTATTTGGGATGGGGCCTTCTGCCCAAAGAAAACCAGAGTCAGAGCCCACGTCGCCTAAACCCTGTCTATTCTGTTTGGACAGTTATAAATGTTAGGAAGTTCTTACATTGAGTTGAGATCTAAAGAGTGGTAACAGAAAAAAATCAAATCCCTCTTTCAGAGGACTTTTAGCTCTTTGGAGCAGCCAGTTGGCCTTCCCTTAAACCTCCCTTAAACGGAACATTTTCTTTCCCTATTCCCATCAGACATGGCTCTGAGCCTCCTCATGGCCCTACCACCCTCCTCTGGGTATGTTCTAGGTAGTGAATGTGCCTTTTAAAACACGGTGTTTGAGAAAATATACCAGCTGGCGGTTCCACAGGACTGTATTTTTCCTTGTCCTGAAAATGGTTTTTTCTTTTGTTTGGTTTTTTTTGTGGTGCTGGGAATCAAAGCCCGGGCCTCATGCATGCTAGGCAATTGCTGTACGACTGAGCTACACCCTCTACTCCCTCTACTTCCGTCACATGGCACTGACTCTCTGATATGTGGCACTCATGCTATTGGTAGGCTGCTGTTAAAACCTGCGGTCCGTGTTGTACAGTTGAATTTTCTTGTACCTAAAAGTTGTGGCAGGCTGTGGCTGGGTCACAGAGTAAGTGCTGGGGCAGTGGGTGATAGAAAAAGAGAGGCTCCGTGTGAAGACTGGTTAGAGTCCTGGGGGTGGAGGTGTATGTGTAAAGGGAGCTGAGTCCATTCAAGTGTGGGGGTGGTAGCTAATAAAATTAGTTCAGCACACATTTATTAAACACATGAGCCCAATAAACAAATTTTTGTTGAATTGCATCTAGTTCGTTTCAGTCTGTTGTCCAAGTCCAAAAGCATTCTCCTGTTCCACTGCTGGCTCAGCATCCCCATTGTAGCCCTTGCCACCCATCCCCTCATTTCCATGCAACCTGTAAGGAGCAGCATGTAGCCGGTTCAGCATTTCTGCCTTCATCTATTGGTAAGCTATCCCTCATCCTCTGCTTGCTTGGAGAATCATTTTTTGTGTTGCCGTCAGCCAAGAACACTGTACGAGCACTGCTTCTCAAGCTTGTATGAAGATTTAAGCTTTTTCTTTTCATTTACAAGTAGAAAATTATAATGTTGAATATGTGTTTTAAAAGTACACACACATCACCCGTAGGAGCTATGTACCCTGTCTTCTCTAGTCAGCCTCCACTGCACCCCGACCCTCACTGAACTTTGGTGCCCTAACTTCTGCCTCCTTAACCTTCACCTCTGTCCTGTGAGGTTACTAGTTGAGCAATAAGCCATTTCCTATGTTTGAAGCAGTTCTCCTGTTTTGGCTGGAGAGTAAGCCCAGGGTCTTCACACTGAGCTACATCCACAGCCCACTTTTAATTTTGTATTTTGACACAGGTTCTCACTAAATGGCAGAGTTCCCCAGGCTGGGCTGAAACCTGCAATCCTCCTACCTCAGGCTCCCTGAGTGCTAGGACCACTTTTCTACCTTTAAAGCAAAAGTGAGAATATATTTTCAGGTTAAATCACTCCCAAGGTTCATGCTGTGCATGTCTTATTTGCTTCTTTTGGTTTTCCTGGTAAAAGATTGAATAAAACAAGCTCTCTTAAATTGCAAACTACTTGTATTAACTATGCAGAATACAGATGCATTGATAGAAAATATCTGCATTTTACAATATTTCATTGTTTTTTGTTTACTTTGGTGCTAGGAATGGAACCCAGAGCCTTGTGCATGCTAAGTAAGTACTGTACCACTGAGCTACATTCCCAGCCCTTTTAAATTTTAAGACAACGTCTCACTAAGTTGCCCAGGGTGAACTTGATCTTTGAATCATTGTACCTCAGCCTCCCAAGTAGTTAGGATTACAAGCATCTGCAGCCACATGTGGTTCTTTTAAGTATATTTAAAAAGATATTTCATGCTACAAATCAGTGAAAACATAACCTTTATTACACTTTTGTCCATTTATTTATTCAGTATCTAACTAGGCCAGAACCTAGGTTAAGGTATAAACAAAAAGACAGATACTACCCTTAGAAAGTTTAGAGTATGGGAATAATGCTTAAAGTTGTACAAGAAAGATATCCCACATTTGTAGATCCAAAGACAACATGGTTGAGATGGCAGTTTCTCCTAACTTGTCTACAGACACAGGATATAGATCAAGGTTCATTGTCTTGCAAATGTATGTCCATTTGTCCCAACATTATTTGTTAAAAAGGTACGTCTCTCTCCCTCAGATTGTCTTTAGGCCTTTCTCAAGAATCAGTGTGCCATATTTGTATGGATTTATTTCTGGGCTGTACTGTGATTTAGCCACCTGTGTACTCATATCTATTCCTTTACTTCTTGTCAGATTAATACACATTTAATGTTGTAAAATCTGCATGATGAACTGACTGTCATTAGTTGTCTTTTTTCCCTGCCAGGACACAGGCAATGTTTTAGATACAGGCTGCTTCAGGGAATATAACACTGAGTAGCGCCGTACCTTACCCAAGATGGACATAAACATGGATGAAAAGTAAATATTTGTTATGAAAAGACACTAAGATTTTGGTGTTGTCTGTTACCAGTCCAGGCCTTTGGGCCCTGCTCTTTTTTCTCACAAACAGAAGCCAACGAGGGTATTTTCCCTAGATTAGAAACTGAGAAGAGGTGAGGAAAATAATAGGAACAAGTAAATGACCACAAGAAAAGGACAGTCTGCCCAGCCCTTGGCCCCTTACCTTCAATGAAACACAATTTATATGAGGCCCATCTGCTTCAGGCCTCTCATCCTAGAATTTAAGTCTATCCCTGTCATGGCAGCATGCAGCAGAGGTCCAAATCTCAGCACAGGGCTGCTTTATCTTTACTAAGAACTTATTGTGATTTCTACTCCTTTATTATTCTTACATATCTGTGTAGTTGTCCCATCCGCCTTCATGTCCCATATCTGGTCACCTAAGGAAGTGACTGTTGAGTGGAAGAATGGATATTATTTTTTTTTAAGAATGGATATTATTATAGAACTCACTGCTGATGTTAATTTAGTCATTATCCTTTAAGGCAAAATATACAGAGTAAAACAAAAGGTAAAAAAGAAAGAACTTTATATGAGTGAACACAATTCAGACTTAAACTGGAGGGAGAAAGGCAAAACCTGGTATAAGGAGAGGTTGCAGAGTTGCCAAGTATTTGATTATTTGTTTGTTTCAAAAAATATCAACTGGATAAAATATCTCAACTAATAATATTTACAGTAAAGATAACAGAGGTTGGGGAGGATAAAGGGATGAAAAAATAATTAAGATATGTATGTGTACCAACTCCCCGAGAGAAATGTAATCATTATGTATTGCAAACTTGTACTAATTTTTAAAAAATGACAATGTTTAAGGAAATGAAAATGCTAATTACTGTGCTTTGACCATTACATGTTGTATACATGTATTGAATTATCACATAGTGTACCTCATAAACATGTACAGTTGGGCTGGGGATTTAGCTCAGCGGCAAAAGCGCCTGCCTGGCAAGCGCAAGGTCGTGAGTTCGGTTCCCGGTACCGGAGAAAAGAAAAAAAAAACAAAAAAAACATGTACAGTTATGTCAATTAAAAGTAAAAATATAGTGGACAATTAAAAAAAGAGGGCACTCAGACTTAGTTTTATTTCCTAATAAAAACAGTGGGCACATTGAGCTCACTTGCAGATTCTTCCCCTAACCTTGTACCTTTATAACATTTCCTGAAATTATTATAATTATATAAAGAAGAAATAATGTGAATGAAAGCTCTCCAAATAGGCCAATAACACTATCAACCCCACAGTCCTATTTTTGGGGATTCTATACCAAAAAAATAAAGGCATTATTGAAAAAAATATATATCTCCTAAGGATATTTACTGCAGTATTTTTGTAGTGGAGAAAAAAGACCTTGGAAAAGAAATGAATACCTATCATAAGGGCACATGACTAGATGCATTATGATGTGCATGCATCATGGAATATTATGCCGCCTCTAAAGCTCATGAGTTTGAGTTATACCAGATGGTTTGAGGGATCTCATAAGGTTCTGTTGAATGAGAAGAGAAATGGGAGGTGATTGGTGATCCTACAATACTAATCATTAAAAACAGTGACACCCCCCAAATGAAACCTATGCATGAATAAGAATTTATATATAAACATACATACATATCTGATCTTAATATCTGATTCAATATATGATGTCTAATTTTAGTAGCACAGATTAAAAACATGGCCAAGTATGTACAAGGTTGTTACAAAGGCTATGTTTATGGGATTACTAAAATGAGGGAAGAAGGGAGTAATCAAAAAAAGAGAAGAAGAAAGACAGCTGACAAAGACACATCTATATGATTATACACAGTTCAATAGTGTTATTATATGCAAGTATAGATATAGCTGATATTTCTAAAGGTTAGGCATATGGTTAAAATTATCATATCTGAAACCATAGGCTTATGCTAGACACATTACCTGCCTTCTTTCTGTGGTCTGTGTTTGCCTGTGTTTGTGCTCAGCTTGAAGAGTTAAACCAGAAGAAGCCCCAGAGCTCTAAAGGGATGGACGTGTTGGGTGGTTCACTAGAGTCAGTGGTGGCACATGCCTGTAATCCCAGTACTGGGAGGCTGAGGCAGGAGGATTGCTACAAGTTCTAGGCCAGCCTGGGCTTCATAGTGAGTTCAGGGGCAGCCTGAACTATATAGCAAGACCCTGTCTCAAAAAAACCAAAAACAAAAAGCCAAAAAAAAAAAAAAAGAATCAGTGAGAATTTAGGTGATGCAGCACAATCCAGTTCCAACTAGGAGAAGAACTCAAAGACAAAAACTACTGGGTCATTTTTATTAGAAGGGACAGCGGACTGGAAGTGACAGAGTATATGTCAGTCTGTGATCATCACACTTTTTATAAATCACATCCAAGTGGAAGTGTTCACAGCTTCCAACACAGTTGTATAGATTTAAAGAGAGAATCAGGTCATAAAGTATTCCTTTTTGATGAGTGTAGTAGCACCCCAATTCTACGTGGCTGGTGTATGCATAGTTGTGAATGTGGGGATTGTCCTGAAACACTCAGACTGCTTCTCTGTAGTCTAGTCTTGGGTGGAATGAACTAATCCACTTCAACAGTCAAGGCCAAATTAAAAAATAAAAGAGCTGACTTTCAGTTAACAGGACAGTGACATTTCATAATCTAAGCCGCACTTGGCACTATGCAAGCGGTCACTGTTGTGTCACCAAAAGGTTGTTTATCTCTGTAGAACCACAGTTCACAAGGACACCAGGAAAGGACTGAGTTCTTACTCTGGATCCCTGATGATTTCCTGACCCAGGCTTACCCAGCAGGCCTCAGAACAGATAAAGAGACATACTTATCTGTTGCCGGTGAATAGTGAGTTTTAAAAAGAATTGGTAATCCACTATTGGAATAAGAATTGTACTTTCACTCAGCCATTCCTAGATGGATGCCTTTAATGCCATTGATTCTTATGTCAACACACTGGACACTGCTGCCCGAGGGCAGTATCAGTTGAGTTTTAAATATTTTGTTGACAACATAGGTTAGTTAAAAGAGAAAGTAAGTCAAATATTTAATTCAAGTGGGACCATGTGAAATGACAATTTTTTTTTAACTTAATGACCTTGGGAGTATCACTTTGAAAGTAACCAATGGAGTTTTTCATGAGCCTTCTTGTAAATTTTATGGTACCCTTTTGGGTAAAGTATTTTTCTCTTTGTTTTTGTTTGGTTTGTACTTTATAGTATCGGAGCTCAAACCGAGGGCCTTGTGAATGCTAGGGAAACGCCCCACCACAGAGCTACAGCCCCAGCCCTGTTAAGTAATATGTCCTTTTAAGCTGGCAAAATTCGGATTGTTGTGATGCATTTTATTAGTTTTGTATTTCTTTGTATATTTTCAGGAAAAGTCAACAGAGGTTTTATCGTTAAATGACTCATTTCCTATCTTATCCATTTTATTTCTAGGCTCAGAGTTATTAGGACTGGCTTTTAAAAATTAATAGCTCATGGAGGTATAATTTATTTATCATGTATGTCTCCTATTTAAAGTATACAGTTGAATGATTTTTTTTAGTATATTCCGAGTTGTGCATCCATTACTACAATCAGTTTTAGAATGTTTCATTTCTTCCAAAAAGAAAAGAGCTATTAGTAGTCTCTCATTCCTCTACTCTACCTCCACCCCCAGCTCTAGGCCACCACTGATCTTTCACCTGTATAAATTTGTATATTCTGGACATGTCATATAAATGGAATCACTCAATATGTGGCCTTTGTGACTGGCTTCTGTCACTTAGCCTACTGCTTTCAAGATTCATCCATGTTACAGTGTGTGTCAATATTTCCTTTCTAGTGACAAGTATTGCAAAAGCTATATTTTGTTTATTCATTAGTTGATGGATATTTGGCCTGTTTCTGCTTTGAAGTGTTTATAAATAATGCTGCTATGGATAATTTGTGTATACTTTCTTATGTGCAGGTTTGACTTCTTAGTGACTCAGCTGCCTTTTCAAATACCAGTGACATCACAGCTATCCTCCCACTCAGCACTTTCTGTTCAGGCATATGAAGTATCTGCACTGCAGAAGAGACAGCTGAGGTCCAAATAGAGAAGGTAGCTTCCCTGGGCACACAGGTCTAGAAAGTGAAGCAGGGCCTTGGGTCCTAGTCCCTTGCTTCCGGGTTCAGTTGTTTACCAACTGATGTGCAAACGTGAAGGCCAGAGAAGACCTAAGGCCCATGATGTACATATGAGTGAAGCCTTGCAGGGTTTTCATGTTTGTTGTTTCTTCTGTTTTGTCACTTAAAACAATGTGATCTGACCTAGAAGTGAAAACATCATAAGCGTTAGAAGATTCCTTAGACATTTTCTAGGCTCATCTCATAATTATACAGGTAAGGAGACTGAGGCATAGAGAAGTGATGTGACTACTCTCTCAAGATCACGCTGTTAGCAGCAGAGCAAGCATGGGAAACTCTTGTCTCTCCAGTCATCCCTAGTCCTTGTCTGTCCCCTTAGGTGAGCATTCATTGCCCAGGAGCTGTGAGAAGGGTCATAAACTATTTTGTGTCTTTTCTCTAATAGAATCCCGTCACAGGGCTACTGTCAGCCAGCCACGAACAGAAAGATGCCTGGGTGCGGGATAACATCTATAGCATCCTGGCTGTGTGGGGCCTGGGCATGGCCTACCGCAAGAATGCTGACCGCGACGAGGACAAGGCCAAGGCCTATGAGTTAGAACAGGTAATGGTGACTGATGGCTGTGTCTTGACTGCTCAGCACATGTTTCTTGAACTGGAAAATCCACAAGGAAGTGCCTGTGTGGGCAGAACAATTGGGGTACTGGCTACTTCATTTCTGCAATCGAATATTTGGGGAAAGCACTTAGATTGGCTCAAACTCATACCTATCTTTCTGAGTGATTTTTTTTCCCCTCCATAAGATAATGACAGCATCAGAAATCGCACCAAATGAGAAATGAAACATCTAAATTTGAAACCTCAAAGTGTCCATTTGTCTAACTAGCAAACACATTGAAACATTTTTGAAACTTTCCTTAAAAATACGTTTCTAGTTTGAATGGGTAGTCTTTAGTTTTGGTCGAAAAGTTGCCTCATTTTTGTGCCTATGTTATTCATCATGTAGAACAAGGAAATCTTTTTGCTGTTTCCCAAAATCAGAAACCGAACTACCCACCAAAGCAAAGATTTGCCATTGTTGAGTTTGCAAGAAAATCTTCTTCCCTGGAACACAGCAGATATTTCCCAAATGTTTTGAGTGATAACATTGAAATAGGGAGCATTGAAATATAAAGGTATAATTCTCTTGGCATTAGGGCTTTTAGGATTTGTTTATTTGTGCTGGGGACTGAACCAGGGCTTCGTGAATGCTAACCATTAATAGCTGGATTAAAATTGACTAGATTTGCTATACCTTGACAAACAATAATGAGACACAGAAAGGCCACACTGTGTCACATTTAATGCCTTTTACTATTTGGTGTGTATGGTTAATAAACTAAAGACTTCTCCCTTGATTATGAAAAGTAATACAAGGATCTTCCAGTGATACTCAGCAGGGACACTACTACATTTTGGGCTCAGGCAGTACAGTCTGTTATTGTATGAGACTGTGCCATTGTGAGCCATTTAGGCTCTCTGGTTCTTTCTCACTAAATTCCAGCAGCACTCGCCTCTATCAGTATGACTATTAAAATGCCTCCACACCCATATTTCCAGATGCTTTTCCACTCCATGGCAGTATCACCCCCAGTTGGGAACTACTGTACTTCTTCCTAATGGAAAATGACTATTTGAGGGCAAGTTAATTGACAAATGTTTATGCTGTATACACTGTAGGAAATATTAATTATACTTATCCTAATTACAAGGTAGCATTTTCTGCCCCAATAGAATTTATGACATAAAGTGAAGCTATATTCTAGAATCATAGGATTTTAAAAGTGGAAGGATCTGATGAGCAGTTCATTCCAGACTTTTCACTGGTGACAAATTTTCAGGGCCCTTTACAGTATCCTCCTCTCTCTCGTGTCCATTCTATGAGAAAAGATGTGTCCATGCCCCTGGGTGGAAACTTCTGTCCACCAGGCTTTTTTCACCTAAAAAAAATCCCACAGACCACTTCTTTTACAGAATTTTTAACAGGCCACGTTCAGACCAGTCTTTAAATGGACTTTAGTTGTGGAAGAAATGGGAGGCAACACTGTGTGCTAGTTAACAGCTCAAACTTGCTGGGGATATAACTCAGTGGTAGGTAATTGCCTTGCATGCACAAATCCCTGGATTCAGTCACCAGCACTCAAAAGAAAGGAAAAAAAGCCCACTCTGGCATCTGAATCTGACTGCCTGGGTGTTGTCCTTGTCCCACCCCGTGTCACCTGGGAGACTTGAGCGGTGTTGCTTCACATCGGGCCCCCTCGGGATCCTCATCTCTAGAGTGGGGTAATAATGCCTCGTATCTCACAAGGCAGTGCAAGAATTTCAGATAATCCAAGTAAAGTGTTTTGCATGATGCCTATATATAGTTTCTAATTGATTACTGATCATTTGAATTAATAATGATGAGAATAATAACGGCAATGCATCACATTATTAATAAACCTTGGCTGTCACTTGCATTTTGTAAGAACTTAATAGTGCAGTAACGTGTCACAAATGGGCCTTTTGGCAAAACATCATTACTTTTGGGCAGGTGTGGTAGGCTGAATTCATTCTTATTATAACTAAAATAAATTACTGAAAATGTGACAGAAAGCTCCAAAGTACTGGGCTTATAAAAATTGTGGTACTGAAATGTCAGTATGAAGTCACTGAATTTCAGAGCCAGAAGATGCCATCAAGCCAAGCCTTTTACTTGAGATAAATTGCTTTGTCAAGATTTTTCTTTGTAGGGGCTGGGGATTTAGCTCAGCAGCACAGCGCCTGCCTGGCAAGCACAAGGTCGTGAGTTTGATTCCCGGTACCAGAAAAAACAAAAGAAAACAAAAAAAAGAAAAAAGTTTTTTCTTTGTAATAGAATAGAGAAATAGCAGTAATATGACCACTGATAATCTTCACATATGCTTGAAATTAGCCTTTTCAGAGAAGTTGCCAAGCAGCACTGGTTCATTGTCTGTGTGTGGGTGAGGAGGTGATTTTTCAGAAGCAAGGAACCCAGGTCTTATTGTCGATACCACTTTATTTCCACAGAACGTGGTGAAGCTAATGCGAGGTCTCCTCCAGTGCATGATGCGACAGGTACGTGGAATGTGACAAATATGTTCTTGCAGAGCTTTGAAGTATTTCAGGTCATTTTAATAGTAACAGTTAATAGGCTTAATGTGTTTTGAGCTTTTCTTGAGGAAGAAAAATTGAAAATATTTTGCTTAGTTTCCCTTTTTAAACATATTTGATAATTTTATTATACTATAGAACCATGGTCTCAAAGTATGCTATTTCTGTGAATCTCTTCTGAAGAATTAGCATATATATGAGCTGAGCATGGTGGCACATGCCTGAAGTTCCAGCCCTTGAGAGACTGAGGTAGGACGATTGCCATGAGTTTGAGGCCAGCCTGAGTTAATAGAGTGAGTTCAAGGCCATCCTGAACCACATAGTGCATAGTGAGACCTTGTCTCAAAAATAAATAAATAAATAAATTTTAAAAAAGAAGAGCTAGTGTAAAAGAAGAATATACCTTTTAAAAAATTTAAGAAAATATTTTTAAAGGCCACTCCTAGAAAGCCATGTACTATTGTTTATTCTGTCAAGTTGATAAAAGTGTATGTTGTCATTTGAGATGAAGTGCTTGAGTTTTTAAAATTTGACATTGCTATTTGCTGGTATTTTCAATGAGGCATAAATAAAACAATTCATTGAATATATACTGTGTATAGAACATTATATTAGAATCTGCACAAGTTCAAAGATGAATGTGATACAACCCCCATCCTTAGTCAGCATGTTCAGAGACGTAGTTGCTCTTTTCCTTTCAATATTAAAGAAGAAAAGGGTTAAATTTAAACAGGTCTCTGCCTTCCCTCCCTGTCTCCTTGAGTATCTACCATGTGCCACAGCTGGGGATCTTATAAGCAAAGATACCCTTTGGCATGACTCTCGCCCCTACAGAGCTGGTTAAACTCCTCCAGAACTGGGGCATTTTCCGTGAACGGGCAGGAAGAATCCTCTGCATAGCCCCTATGTGTAGTGCTCACTAGCAGCTGTCTCCTATCCCTCTGGCTCCCACAGGTAGCAAATAAGAGGTCTAGAGTCAGGTGACAGGCCCTGGATGTGACCTCTGCCAGCCATAAACCTGTGAAGCTATCTAGAGCCTGGTTGTCCTCTCCCTCAGGTGGACAAAGTGGAGAAGTTCAAGCACACTCAGAGTACCAAAGACAGCCTGCATGCCAAGTACAACACTTCCACATGCAGCACCGTGGTGGGTGATGACCAGTGGGGCCACCTTCAGGTGGATGCCACCTCCCTGTTCCTGCTATTCCTGGCCCAGATGACTGCCTCAGGTGAGCCAGGGCCATTTGAGCTCATTATACTGAGCCCATTTCACCAGAAAGGGACTGGGGAGGGGGACAGTGTACTGCTATAACAAAATACCTAAGACTGGGAAATTTATAAAGAACAGAAATTTATTTTCTCACAGTTCTGGAGGCTGGAAAGTCCAGGAGCAAGGCTCTGAGAGATTCAGTGGTCTGGTGAGGGCTGTATCCTCTGAAGGGGAAGAATGCTGTGTCCTCACATAGCAGAAAGCAGAAGGACAAGTCAATCGAATACTGTAGGAAGCCTCTTTTATAAGAATCTCTGTCCCAATTCACAAGGGGTAGGAGCCATCACGGCCCAGTCACTTCATATAGGCCCCACCTGTTAATATCAGCACATTAGCAGCACTCATTGTTGGAGGGGACATATTCAAAGCGTAGCAGTCAATACTGTAAATAAGCAGTTTATGCAAAAGAAAAGCATGTTTCTCTGTAATATCATGTGCATATGTGACTGTGATAGGAGAAGGAATGCAGGGACCTGGTCCGTGACTTGTGGACAAGATCGTTGGTCTCCACTGGGCACTTTGAGGATGAAGGCTGTTGAGGCAGCTGTCAGCTTCCTGCTGTGCAGCCCACAGCTTCCTTCCTATACTTCCGTTTAGTTGCTGGAGTGATGTCGGGCAGTTCAAAATACCTGCAAACAGACTCATAACTCCTCTTAGACTTTTCTCCTCCGGGATTAGCACTCCCTTCAGCTCTCCCACTCACTACTCTGCTCACCCTCTCTGGCTACATCCTCAGTTACCAAAATTATATTTGAACACAATGTGCCCACAGCAGGCTGACCAGCCCACAATGCCCGTGATGTGTGAAGTAGCTCATACCTTGTAGATAGTTGGTGTTCCTGTTTAGGCCAGAGCTGCAGGTCTCTATGGCAGCCAGGATGCCAGACCTCCTGACCCCATAATGCAGCCATTTTGTGCATCAAGTGGGCTCTCACCTACAAGGGCATCTGCTGCCTGCAGATGCTCTGCAGGTTAAAGCGTGTAGCGTGTCTCAGAGCAGCAGTCCAGCAAACCGACACCCTGAGGCTCCTGTTCATTTCAGAGAGCACGTGTGAACTAGCATCAGTATGGCATTGTGAATAAAGCATGCATTTATAAAAAGTACCTTTTGCTTATGAAAGTTATTATGAGCTCAATATAGATACTTTGTAAAATATAACAAAATAGTAAGAAAAATTTTTGCTGCCAATTTTCATTTGTGTGTGTCTCCTCTAAGTATTTTCTATGTATTTTATATATTAAATATCACATTGTATACATTGTCTTTTTGATACATAAAATAGTTTGATACCTCAATCATAGTATACCTTTATAAAGCATTTCCTCCCAATCTTATAAACTTTTCATAGACATTATTTTAATACTTTAATAGATATATCATAATCACTTTAACTATTGTTTGTATATTTTTGCTATTATAACTAATGTTACAATACCAATTTGGACCTCATCTCTACTTCCTTCTGATGTCACTCAGAGGCTACTCATCTATATTACCAAATCATTTTCAGTCACTCAGGCTGATTCTAGTTAGACTTCTAAGTGAGCTTCCTAGCTAAACCTCTGTTGTTAATATAGGAGTGGGTATCTTATTGTATCCATGCCTGCTTCAAGAATTTATACTGTAGGTCCAGGAATATAGCTCAATGGCACAGCACCTGCCTGGCAAGCACAAGGTCCTGAGTTTGATTTCCAGTACAAAAAAAAAAGAATTTATGCTTTAAAAATGTGTGTATTTGTCATAGCCAACTGTATTTTCAGGGCCAAGCAAAAACCAGCTTCCTTGGCCACTACCTATTTCAGTAAGTTGATGTAGCCCCCTGGGCAGGACCTAGGAGCTGGGTTTTCTGCGGTGAGGGGGGTTGAAGCTTTACTTTCCCTATCTGCACTGGGGAAAAGTACCCACCCTTACCTTTGGCTCACTCAAGGCTAAGGACAGTGTCACAGTTCTTTGGGGCTACAATCTTTGCATTGTTCCCACCTTCCCTGCACAAATTCATGTTCCAGAGACCTCATACCTTCTCTTTAACTCTTTCTCCCCATAGGCATACACTCAAAGATGGAGCCATTCTTCCTTTCTTTCCTCCCCTGTTTACCCTACCCATTCCTTCCTTCCTCTTTCTGAGATTAGACATGAACTATATCACTTACTTCAGAATTAATTTTTGGTGTCCTAAGGAAGAAAAATGAAGGTAAGAAGATTTACTTCGTAGTGTGGCAGCTCTCTTCACAGCATAACTTCTTGACCTCATTTTTTTCTTTACTAGGTTTACGTATTATCTTCACACTTGATGAGGTGGCCTTTATACAGAATCTGGTCTTTTACATAGAAGCTGCATATAAAGTCGCTGTAAGTATCAATGCTGGTAGCTTTCTTCAGTGCGTCAAACATAAAAACAAAATCGTAGTCAGTGTTTCAAGTGTGACAAAATACCAGGAAAAACAATTTAGAGGAAGAAGGATTTATTTTGGCTCATGGTTTCGGGGGTTTCAGTCCATGGTTGGCCGGCACCCTTGCTTTTAGGCCTATGCTGAGCAGAAACGCGATGGTAGAAGGATGTAATGGAGGAGGACTGCTTATCTCATGGCTGCCAAGAAACAGAGAAAAAGGGAAAGAGCCAGAGAAGAAGCCAGGGACAAGACATACCTCCATAACCCACTCCTTTCAACTAGATCACACCTCCTAATTTTCTATCACTTCTCAAAAATGTCATCATTATGATCTCAACAATGGATTAATCCAGTGATAAAGTTAGCCCTCATGATCCAGTCACTTCCTGAAGGCCTCACCTCTGAACTTATGAGACTTTGGGAGGACATTTTAAATCTAAACTGTTACATAATTTCTTGAGAACTAGGCTATTTTGGGCTAATCAGAACATTAGCAAGACTAAATCTACAAGATTGTTACTACAACACAAAGTACATATTTTTGTCCTGGAATACGGGGGGGGGGGGGCGCAGGGGGAGCTTTGTCTTTTGAATGTATCACATGCTGTGTCTAAATCCATTATGTATATCTTAAATAAGACCCTAAAATGTCCCACAGCATGTGAACAGACCAGCATGCATTGGGCTGAAAAGTTGGCAGGAAGTGCTGGCACCCTGGTAGAAGGTGGGGTGTAGGAGGCTGATCAAAGCAGTCTTTGAGGATCAGTCACACAGCTGTAGGGTGGCAGTAAAGATGGACTAGAGCAAAAGAAGATCCATATGTGCAGAATACTGAAGGAATATGCCCAGGCCCAGCTTATAAGGCCTGCTCACAGGTCAGGGTCTAATGTGGATCTAGCATGTCTGAGTTTCATTGTTCACATTTTGCAAACACTCTTTTTTGGCAACTGGAAAATAAAAACTGATATTTTGGCATTGATCCTGCTCTTTTGGGTTATAATCTTTTTTTTGGATAAAGTAGTACACAAAGCATTTCAAAATAATATCCATTACTTAGGGTTTTAAATGAAGATATGACTCACTGAAGTTAGGTACACAAGTATCAAGTCTGCTTGTGTGACACTATTCTGAGCCAATTCACATTAATTGATTTTTACATACTATGTATGTTCCATGTTCTGTGTCTCACTTTTGACTTTGGTTCCAATTACTTCCTGAGCATTCTTTTATGCTCAAGAGGTAATGCTAAATAAAAGATTTAAATGGGTTTATTGGCTTCAACTAGTTATAATTCATGCGTTAAAGCTTTTTTATTCCATCTTACAATTTACTGTAACTTCAAAGGCATTAGCTAAATACATGGGTAGCACTTTACTTGATTTTAAGATAAATAAAAGGTTTTTTTCTCTGCAAATCATTTCTTATAAATTATTAGCTTTTAGAAATAAGAAATCCGAGAGTATTTTTGTATATACTTTTGTTCTACTTGAATACTTTCTTCTGAAATTCTGTACAGAGGTCACATGAAGTGAAATTAAAGAAGACCAGAATGTGAGTATATGAAACTATGAAGTTGGGAGTGTTCAAGAAGCTCTACTCATGTTTCAGTATGCCCACGGCAACATAAAGGAATCATGTTCTCAAAGCACTTCTTGTATACCTCTTTCTCCCCATCTGATGATGACCTTTTTTGTCCCCTCAGGACTATGGAATGTGGGAACGTGGTGATAAGACTAATCAAGGCATTCCAGAATTGAATGCAAGCTCTGTGGGAATGGCCAAGGTGACAGTTGTCCGGTTTCTTCTGTGTGTTTTTACTGCTTTGCTTAGGGCCTTTTCATTAAGAATTTGGGTTTAATCTGATTAGTACATTTTTCAAAAGTCAGTGGCAAGTATGTGAAATTTAAATGGCACATGTACCCCAGCCAAATGAAATTATAGTTTAAGGAAGTCAGTTTCGTATGCTGAATTCTGCATGTGGCCAAAAATAAGTGTCTTCTGTCCCTGTGATCTACTGTGATCACAAGTCAGAATTCTTGCTGTTGTCTAAGAAGTCGTAGGCATGATTCCAGTGTTCCTTTCTGGGTCATACAGAGAGCTGAAGAATGTGACTACTTTGTAGGTCAGGGTCACAAGGTAGTAACAATAACCAGTGAGACTGACCAGGTAGAAAGTTCAGAGGGAGAACGTGATATTGGGGAATACTGGGACCTTTCCCTAATGATGTTCCAACTCAAACTCATTTAGGAAATATTCTTCAAGGTGGTTGCAGTGGCTTAATCCGATAGTCCTAACTTCTCAAGAAATTGGGGCAGGAGGGTCATTTAAGCCCAGGTATTCAGAGCAAACTAGGTGACATAGTGATACTGTGTCTCAGAAAGGAGGAGAAGGAGGGGGAGGAGGAGAAGAATAAAGTAGAGGAGGAGAAGGAAGATGAAAATACTCTTAAAGCCAAACAGAGGGCACCTGTGGAGTAGATTAGTCTGTGGGCCACCAGTTTGTATCTCCTGCCATAGACATTTTTTTTTTGTCTTTTTGAGACAGGGTCTCACTACATAGTTCAGGCTGGTCTTGAGCTCACTTTTTAGCCCAGGTTGGCCTCAAACTCACAACAGTTCTCCTACCTCAGCCTCCCAAGTACAGGAATTATAGGCGTGCGCCACCACATGTGGCTGCCATGGACATTTCCTGTACCTCCTTCCCTTCCTCTTGCTCAAGACTACAATAGATTTTTTTGGATAAAGTGAAGGCTCCAGAGCTGCAGTTTTTAAAGCAACAATGTGCTCTGTTAAGGTAAACTAACAGAAAACACATATATTACAAAAAAATTAACTTTCCTAAGTGCCAGATGTGCTAAATGGTAGACGTTAACTATTGCAATAGGTGGAAGAAAAACCACTCATAAATTTAGTGCCATAGACACAGGATGTTACGAACTTGTTAATATTTCATTTTTTGGCAGAATTATAATTTCGTTTTGGGAAATGTTTTCCTATTTTCTATTTCTTATTCCTGGCATGAACAATGGTATTTGGGGAAGCTCTGTTCCACTGACAATGAAGATAGACTATGGGACCCTTTGGCTGGATTTTGCAAATATGTTTCATTGGCTTTGGGAAAACATATATGCTAGATTGCTTAGTGAAAAAAGAGTGGAGGTATTGGAATGTATGTTTATTAGAAAGAAAAATTAATTCACACCTGTGTTTGTAGGCTGCACTTGAGGCAATTGATGAACTGGACCTTTTTGGAGCTTATGGAGGACGCAAGTCAGTCATTCATGTCCTGCCTGATGAGGTTGAGCATTGCCAGGTAACAGCTCAGACGCCTGTGTTCCAGAGTAGGAAAGAGAATTGTGGAGGGAAGACCTGGACTCCTGTTCAGAGACCCTGCCTTTCTGGTTTGCTGACATTTGACTCCTTGGAGCTTAAGTTTTTCTTCCATAAAATGGGCATAGTGGGGCCTTCCACTCCTGACTCACAAGATAATTGTAAGGATCAGAGAAAATTAAATTAGATAGTTTGTCTAAGCACTGTGTAGCCAGAAAGTACTATGCAGACACAAGACACGATAATGCTATGTATATGGAATCAACAATCAGAGAAACCTTGTTTTGCTGCAGGCAAAGTCTGTTTTATGCTCTCTGAGCACATAAGTGGTTTTCTTTCAGGTTTATTTCATAGTGCCACCACGTTGAATAGCTAACATGCACTGGCTCACATGATGGGGTTATGGTGCGCAGAATGGGAGAGAGATAATATGGGGGAAATGGCAAATTAATACCACCTCCCTGAAATACAGATCACAGAAAGGAGTGACTGATGAAGATTAGGGGATTCCGTTGAACAGACAGGAAGTCACTAATTGCTAGTGAGTCAATAAACTGTTATGGCCCACTGTATACTAATGCTAAAGTGAGTCAGATACCTTCAAACTTACAAGTGGAGAACTTATGGCAGGAGCTTGTGTTTCTTGGCAGAGAAAGCCTAGGGAGGGGTGACTACAGCCATGCACCTCATGATACTTTGATCACTGAGGGACCACATATACCATGGTGGCTATACTGTAAAGCCTAGGTGTGTAATAGACTATTCCATCTCTAAGGTTTGTGTAAATACACTCTCTGCTGTTCACACAATGATGAAATCACTTGATGTTGTAAGTAGTCCTTAATGGGAAATCCGATATCTTTTGCGTATAGTTTAGTAGAGACACACTGGTGTTCTACTAAATGTGTAGTGGAAAACATGAGTTTTGTAGCCAGCAGAGTCTGGGTTAGAATCCTAGCTCAGTCACTTGCTGGCTACATGTCCTAGGGCATGTCTTGTGCGTCTTAGAGTCTGTATGAGTAAATTGCACATAATATCCTAATTCTTTCATGTATGGAAGATTTAATGAGCTTATGTGTGCAAGGGTCTAGTCTCATGTCTATACATGTTAGATCTTAGCATTCACTCTTCACCCTTCACAAATATTTCCTATAATTTCAACTTCCTCCCAAGTTTCCAATGCCTAATCCAGCCACCTTATAGTTGAGGCCATATTATAGTTCCTCTAAGTAACCCTGGAAAGATTCTAGGACTAAACTACTTCTGTTGTTTGCCACTTTCCCTGGACATTCATGAGATCTTCTGGATTTGAGTCTTTATATAAATGGTTTCTGAGTCACTCAACCCATTGCACAAAAGCCAGCCACTGAGCTAGGATTCTCTATGATGGCACTGCATGTATGTTTTTTCATGGTATCTGTCTTCATAGCCGGCACACCTTAGCCTGCTGCCACAGGTAGCCCTGGAGTTCTTCCCCAGCATGTTCTAAAGGTCTGGCCAGGTCAGCAGAGCAAATGGAAGGAATGGAGTGAAGTGGTTCTCAGCACAGGCTTCAGGCTATACCATACTCTCTCCAACCCCCATTCTTCTGCCCCACGGAATAGGGAGCATTGACTGGGTAGACAAGGTTGGCCAGCAGGTGCATGTCAGCAGGGCAAAGCTCTACTCCAAATTGGCGCACTCATTTGAATGCTTCCTTGGGGCTGAGGTGATGGTCTTTAGAGACTGCAACTATGAATGCTTCTCCAAGTTAAACCACCTCTCTATTTTTTATTCAGTCTATTCTGTTTTCTATGCTGCCAAGAGCATCAACATCTAAAGAGATTGACGCTGGACTTCTTTCTATCATTTCTTTCCCGGCCTTTGCAGTGGAAGATGTCAACCTCGTGAATGTGACCAAAAGTGAAATTATTTCCAAGCTCCAGGTAAGCGTTGGTCACACTGGTACCCTTTCACCTTGTGTTAAATGCCAGTTTCACATGATGACATGGAACATATCACTTGTGAAGTTAATGGCTTAGTTTATCTTAGCTGACTCATGAAGTAGCCAACTGAAAAGCTGAGCATACAAGTGAGAAAATGAAGTCTCGGATTAAGTAACTTAGTTCTATTCATAAGTAGCAGAACTTGCACTTAAGCTGGAACTCCAGTTCCTACCCCTATCATACTTCCAAGGTAGGGCTACTTAACCATTTAGAGAGCACAGATTCCTTTGAGTATCTCTCGAGTCACTGCCAGGAAAAAAATGTACATGTTCCAATATCCTTAAACTTTACGTGCAAGTTTAGAGGACTTAGTGATCTTAAAGTTAAATTAAGTTTTTCCAAAAATTCTTGCTCTGCAGTGAAATGCAACGACTGACACATCACACTAAACACTTTGGTGGACTCTCCAAATGTGAGGGTCCCTTTGCCTCTTTGCGTGATATAGTAAATTTGAATGAAAGAATAGCCATTCATTAAACTCTTAGTAATTACTCTTGTAGCCCCAATACTCCAGTGAAATGTTTCAGCACTCCCTTCCAAGCCTAAACTTACTTTACTTACTACTTTAGAAGTTATTCTTTATACTAATAGCAAAAAGCATTTAGTACATGTTTTATTACTGAAAGATGCATAAGGAAAAGCGAGATGGGCAAAGAAAAAAAAGCAAAGAAAATGTTTGACCTTATCAAATGTATTTTATTTCTACCCTACTAGGGACGTTATGGATGCTGTCGCTTCCTTCGGGATGGTTATAAAACCCCAAGAGAGGTTGTATTTAAGTACTGTTTCTTACGGTTTCTTAATTGCTTCATATCTAAGTTGCCATTGTATTGTTCTTCCTCTGTTGATTATAATTATATGTTGGAATACTGTTAAGAGAAGTATTAATTTTGGAGGCAGCAAGTCTGGAGTTAGGT
This sequence comes from Chinchilla lanigera, assembly GCF_000276665.1. Classification (NCBI taxonomy): domain Eukaryota; kingdom Metazoa; phylum Chordata; class Mammalia; order Rodentia; family Chinchillidae; genus Chinchilla; species Chinchilla lanigera. The sequence continues at coordinate 512,638 of NW_004955586.1, forward strand.
AGTAGAATAGTAAGATTATCGAGGGATAGAAAGCTGGTAGTTTAAAACCAGCTTGTAGATAAGAACAAACAGTTCTGTGGTTCACGTAGTTTTTACTGTCTTTTTTGTTTTTTGTTTTTTTTTGCAGTACCAGGAATCGAACTCACGACCTTGTGCTTGCCAGGCAGGCGCTGTGCCACTGAGCTAAATCCCCAGCCCCTCACATAGTTTTTATAAAGACCATTCATGGCCTCCTCCTTAGGTTTCTTTGTCACAGTAAATAATAAGATGATATAAATAAAACAGATCAAGCCTGTACTCCTAGCTCTTGGGAGGCTGAGGCAGGAGGATTGCCATGAGTTCAGGGCCAGCCTCAGCCTACAGCACAAGACCCTGTCTCCAAAAAATAAATAAATAAATAAAACAGATCATCTGCCAAGCATTGTGATAGGCAAGTTGGTGTTAATTTGTTAGAGAAGACCCTTTAGTGTAATAAATTACCCAGGAGTTTTATGTATATTTCTGATTTTCTTTCTAAAAGTCTTACCATGGAAAACTGCCCAAAATAGCATATCCCTGCTATAGTCAGACAAGCAAGGGAAACCCATTGGGCACAGTGGTATTGTGTATATAATCTGACATCACCTTTAAAAAGTTTTACATATTTGATTCCAGGACCCAAATCGATTACATTATGACCCTGCTGAACTCAAGCTCTTTGAAAACATTGAATGTGAGTGGCCTGTGTTCTGGACTTATTTCATCATTGATGGAGTCTTCAATGGGGATCCTGTTCAGGTGAGAAAATGCTGGGTAGTGTGCTGCTAAGCTTTTTCATCCCCCTGGGGGTACTGATTATTAATAGAATGTAAGAGTGTGCAAGAAATCAGGTCATTGCTCCAAACTTCCTGACATTGCTGACAAACTTCCCTAAAATTTAGTGAATTAAAGAAGCACCTCTTAATTATTTGTTCATGATTCTGCAGTTTTGGTAGGGCCCAGTAAGGACAGATGGTCTTCATTTTTGCTGGTGTCCACTGGGATGGTTCCATGGGGCAGGAGAATCTACTTCCAAAACGGCCTCACTCACACGGCTGGTGAGTTGATGCAGGCTACCAAATGATGCTGGAAGCTCAGCTGGGCTCTTGGTGGGGGCTTTGGTTTTCTTCCACATGGCTAACTTGGGCTTTTCACAATATCGGAGTCTCTGAGGCTTTAAACATTTCACATGGTGGTTGTCTTCCTCCCAAAAAGCAAAAGCAGAAGCTGCCATCCTTTCTTAAGTTTTAAGTCTATAACTGGCCAAGTATCACTGTCATCTCATTTTATTGGCAAAAGACCATCCCATATTCAGTGGGGAAGAGGGTAGACAAAGCATGAGTACTGGGAAGCATGGTTCTGTATATCCCAGACAGGTTTCATTGTTCCTATTGTTCTTTCCAAATCAGCCAGTGGTTCTGCTGTTGTTATTTCTAGCATAAGGGTGTGCTCAGATAATATCATATTTAACATACTGACCTCCTAACTGGTCTCCCAACCTCAGCCTTGCTCCCTGTTGTTTCTGTTCTCATTGATTATCTTGGGTCTTAAGTCCTGTTCTTTTTATCCGAGGATTACAAGGTTTCAAAAGGATTGACTTTTAAATTTCAATTGTGAGCAGACTTAACAATTATGTAGAAAGGAAGCTAAGGAGACAAAAATGACTGTGCTTGGTATCTTATAAGCCTCACAGTCTATTACCCTATACCTATACTGCCTCTCCTACTCTTCTATTTGACATTTCTAAATGATCCAATCATGATAACGCTTAGCCATCCATAAATTTCAAAGGAAAAGGAAATGAGATGTGGAAGGTAGTTGACTGGGCTTTCCAAAGAAGAAATTTGTTAAATCGCTGGATGGTGGCTAGGATTGTTTCCCTTCTTTCTTCTTGTAATGCATTGGTTTGTATCACTGCCTTTTTAGTTTAGTAGAAAGGTTTGCTTCAGTAGCTTTTATTATATTGCACAGTATATTCTAAAAATCGGTGTATATGAAACACAGTATGTACATTTTCTTTTTCTCACATTTAAATTACTCAGCAAATATTTCTCAAGCAATAATTAAGTGGAAAACTACCTATAGGTGGAACTGGATATGCTGCCTAAGACATGGTTTCCACCCCAAAAAGCTTACAATCTGGTTGGTGAGACAAAATTTAAATATATAAAAAAAGTTAAGAGTAAAAGCTTTAAATGATGAGTTAACTACAGCAAGGGAAATATCTGATATATATTATAAATGTGAGTACTAATGGGACTTCTGAAGAAGAAACAGCTACTGCATGGTGGCTGCTCTGTGTTTTTCCTTGATGCTTGACTGGTGGGGCTGAGCTTAGACACTCCACAGAGGAACAAGCAGTGCTGTTTAGTTGCTGCTAACATTTGCTATTGGCAGGAGCCCTTCCTGCACTCCTCAGTCAGAACAGGTTTGCCCATTTTTGGTTCCTGAGTCTGACTTTGAAACTGTTTGTTGCCAAGAGAACTGTTCTTCTGTGTGGCACTGCCATTAACTACAGACCTCTTTCATAGTGAGGGCGACGGGCTGTTTTCCAGGTCCAAGAGTACCGAGAGGCCCTGGAGGGAATATTAATCCGAGGCCAGGATGGGATCCACTTGGTGCCGGAACTCTATGCTGTCCCGCCTGACAAGGTAACCAGGTGGCACGGGGCCCCTTTGTGCTGTTTATGTAGAACTGAGTGAATTGGTGCTTGGCTTTTGATATTTTCCATCCCCCTTTTAGGCCCAGTGACCACTTTTTCTCCAGAAGTGGTTTCTAAAGGTTTTAGGCAGTGTTCCCATACATCACAAGGAGTTAGAGCTTGGGGAAATCATGTGGCACGTGCCTTATGCGGAGGCGGCACTTGAAGCCCTTTGAATGATACCTGTCCTTCCCCCAACCTCAGGCAGAAAGAATGCTACAGAGCCTAAAATACCGCTGTGTACCTTATTCCTATAAGGTGCTACAGAAGAAGCCTGATGTACAGAGATAGTTGAGAATCTCTTCCTTTGATTTAAGCAGATCCCAAGCTAGAGTTTGAGTAGTCATTAATTAAAGCCATTCTACACCAGGGAAAGAAAGACTGCCCAGTTCCAAGCAGATGCTCAAAGACAGTTTTGTTCTACCTAGTTTCCTAAATTAGGATCATGCTGGACCCCAGTATATCTTGGGGAAAGAATTTCCCTGTAAATATCTCATGTTTAGAAGAAAAGCTGCATTTGACGCTGTTTGTTCTGCCAGCGCTCCTGATGCCTCAAAGGCTTCATCACTGCATCTGTGGGAGGAAAGGACCTTTAGAGAGCCAAATCTCTCCCAGAATGACAGGGCCTGGTAAGGATAAGAAATTCCCTCTCTCCAGATGCAGCTATGGGGCCTGCTGGGGATGTTTTCTGTCTGTTATAAACCTAGATCCCCTGCACATGTAACCCTTTTTCATTTGTGGATGTGCAGGTACAGTGGGGCTCGTGGGGGGGGCAGGTCACTTTCCAGCAGCTACACATTCATATCTCATGTTCGGGTTGCTCCTTGTCCAGTGCTGAGGTATTTGGCAAAACACACTTAACAGTGGAAGGTAATTTGGAACCTGGAAGCAGAGCAAGGGAAAATAACTGACCTCAGGGATGTTTTATGGCAAAGAATAACCATTCCTTTTCTACCAAAAGGCACGAAATGTTAGATGTTACAAGCTGCACTTTGCTTTCTGATGGGCAGTGCTGGATGTGCATTGTGAAAAGTTACTCAGCAACTCACTGTCTTCTAGATTCCACCCTAACCTTCAGTTTCTACTTATCATCACAACATACTTCTTTATTCAGTGATTTACAGTTGTGCGTGAGGCACCCATCTTGGACACTGTTTTACCTTGCCTGCATTTTATGTTGGCTGCTTGCTAATGACAACTAGAAAGGTTCCTCAGTCACATCAGTAACATGTGCAGAGCACTGGGAAGGAGTCCTACAGACAGGGCTACCACAGAACCATATGGCACCTTTGTACAAACTGGAAACAAGGTGGCATTCAGCTTGGATTTCAGCATCACTCTTCCTTAACTGGTGTTCGTACAGGGCATTGCCATGCCCAGGGCCTTCCATTGAGCATGAGCACTTGCAGGAGGTTAGGACAGGGCCCAGCAGAGAGAAGGGGAAAAAGACACCTCTATGTGAAGCCAGGAGCTGGCCATGTTTGGGAGGAGGGCAGAACAAGGCTGTCTTTTGACCTGGACACATTGTTTGCTTTCTGTTCTTTGCATCACAGATTTCTCATTCTAGATATTTGCAGTCTTTCTTAACACTACTTATGTTTCAAATAGCTTTAGCATACTATCTGATTGTGAAAGTAGTCCTGCACTCTATATAACATCCAGGATTGCATAGATAGAAGAAAATAGTTACCTCTAATCCCACTACCCATGGATAACTACTCTGACATTCTGGAGAATCTCCTTTCACACTATCATCCTATTTGATTACAAGTGACATTTAGTTCCATTCAGTTTATATACTTAAAGTTTTTAAAATGTTTACTACTATTGAAAAAATTTTTAAATTAAGATTTACTGACTATATTAATAATATCACTGATTAATCCACAAAGAAATGACAACCCTCATAGTATGATTTTTCCCTTTTCTGTCAATTGACCTATGTTTTCTGGAGGAATAAGTCAGTGATGTGACCCCAACCAGTGTTACAATGACTGAAAACTCTTAAGGGCAGTATGGAGTTTAGAAGGTAGAAAGTCACAGACTAACTAAAAACATACAGCACTGTCCATCAGAAAGAGCACAGAAGGTTTGTTTTGAGAAGACAAAAGCCCCCAGTGTATTCTGATTTCTGAGTCCCTGGTGGAGGATTTGTGGTCTAGAAACAGGATTGATTTTCATCAATAAATAGTGCCACCTTCTGGTAATTTTCTTGCATAGGCATACAGTTTATAAACCCCTGGGAAGGGAGGGCAAGAGAGACAAGCCAGACTTAAACATCTGGCCATGCATTGTGTGGCTATAGGCTGCTATTTTGGACCATCTTACCAATAATATGGCCAGATGTTAGCATGAGTTGTGGAACGTCTCTATGCCGAGAGCTGTCCATGAGGAAGGCAAGCCAGGCTTTCAGCACCTATTGCTCAAATTCAGCACCAAATATGCTCAAATATAGCTTGGGACCAGGACTAGGTTGGATGTCTCCCTCTGCCACGAATAGCCAGATGGCCCCAAGACAGGATCTTTTTACCTTCTGGGTCCCACATGCCAGCATGTGCACAAAATTGGTCTGGAGTATAAGGACCATTTCATAAATCCATAGTGCACTCCCCACTGTAAGGTGTCTCTGGCCTTTTTATCCTCTTGACATTCTGACTTTGGGCTTTGCTCTCTCTGCCAGGTGGATGAAGAATACAAGAATCCGCACACAGTGGACAGAGTTCCTCTGGGCAAGCTGCCACATCTGTGGGGTCAGTCCTTGTACATCCTCAGCTCGCTGTTGGCAGAGGTAGGGGCTTGGAGGCTTCACAGGTTGGCAATCGTCTGATTGGAGGTACAGAGAACCCTGAAAGAGTGTAGGGGCTCTCTGCCCAGAATGGTTGTGAATATCATTTGCATCTGCATGCTCTGGAGGTCAGCCGGCTTGTGTTAGCTCCCAGGCTTGACTCCTGACTTTGTATATCCATATTTACATTAAGCCAATTCAGGCCAACTGCAGGTCAACACACTCTGTCCCCCTCCTGCCAGCATTCCTGACCTGAGCCAAGAGCCTGTTTGAGTTGATGGTCAGCAGGAGCTGGGAGCTTCTAAGGCAGGATTAGCATGTCTGATCCTGGAAGATACAGGATTTGAGAAACTACTAAATGGACAGGAAGCCCCCCAGCCCCAGCCACAGGCACAGGAATTAGAAAGCCTTTTCAGAACTCTACGGGAGGCCACCAGCCTGAGTCTGATGAATTTTGTCAGGTGGTCCCTCAGACCACTCGGAACAACCCCCACAAAAAATCTGCTGCCTCTTGACCTAGTCCCTCTTGCTAAGCCTTCCCTGTAGGCTTCAATTGCAAAATGCTTTGGAGCCCTCAAAATGAATCCTCCGCCCTCCTAAGTGTGAGTGACTTTAGCAAATTGGTTCATTCTTCCCAATGGATCCTGCTCAGGTGAGCATTCTGGGACCCTGGGGAAGGGAATGAGAGCCCAGGGAAGTGAATGAGGGGCTGTCAGCCCCTAAAGCTGTCCCAGCCCTGTGTGTTCCACCAGCCCTAGAAATGGGGGCAGAACTTCGAGTCAGAATGCCACTGGGGCTGGGTACCATGGAGCATGCCAGCAATCCCAGCTTCTTGGAAGGCTAAGGCTTGCAAATTCAGGCTAGCCTGGGTAACTTAGCAAGACCTTGTCTCAAAATAAAATATTTTTTTTAAAATGGGGTGCAGCCAGTGGTAGAGTACTTCAGGGTTTAAGCCACAGTACTGGGTAAAACAATAACAACAAGAACAAAAGCAAGAATGCCACTGGGTTCTTGGTAATTGTAGCACAATGGAAGCAGCCAGTGGGAGCTATTGCTGCTGAAGGTGAATGGCTCCATGGGTATGTCTAGTCTGTCCAGTTTCATGATCATACCCTTGGAAGTAAGAACTGTATTTTATACATATATCTCCTTTGAAAAGCCAGCACTGTTTTTGACTAGCTCTATGACTTGGGTAGGTCCCTTGACCTCTCTGGCATTGTTTTCCTCATCTGCAAAGTGAAAATCTTGGTCTTGGTTATCTCTACAATACCGTCCAGCTCAGATTTCTGTATCAGTCAGATGAGGAGTAGCTTACTGTGCTCTACTGCTTGCTCCTCTCCCTGGAAAGTCTTCCTCTGGCCCAGCGGCAGGTCTGCTTCCTCTACAGGGTTCCCAGAACACCTCAGTCCCCTCCTGGAGCTCAGACCATTTCTAGAAAGTGCAAGAGACATATTCAAAAAGCACAGGGGACTGTTGTGTTTCAAGCAGCCCTGGGCCAACTCCCTTACTCTGCCACTTCCTTCAGGCAGCTTTACCTCAGTTTTCCCACCTATAAAATGGTGATAAATGTAAAACCTTCCTGGTAGGAGGCATGAATGTGACGCTGCACATGCAGGGACTCAGGAAGCATTAGCTGCCATTCTTTTCACTCGCAAAAGGTGGGGCAGTATTAGCCCTGCCGAGCCAGGTGCCCAGCATGTTACTGTCTTTTCATTTATCACGGGCATCTGAATCGCATACTCTATTTCAGAGAAAGTAAGCAGTTGACTCAAAAAAATGTAAAGAAACAATTCTGAGTGCTTTGGGTTCCAAAATATGTTACTTTCAAACTTAGGTGTAAGGTGAAACTTTAGCTAATCAGTATTTCATAGTGTGAATGCTCCTCTCTTCACAGGGATTTCTTGCCACCGGAGAAATCGATCCCTTAAATAGAAGATTTTCCACTTCAGTCAAACCTGATGTTGTAGTACAAGGTTTGTGAGCAGGTTTTCTATTCATCTCTAATTTGTAAAACCAGTGTCATTTGTGTTCATTCAAATTGTTCCTTAGTCTCGTATTTCATTAAAAAAGGTTATATGTGTTTCAGTATATGGAAGTTCTGTGAGATACTTTAGATAACTCAGTCACTCAGTGGTATTCTTCCAAACCACAAATTTACTTCTACAAAGCAACTGTTTTCTCAGATCTAAACCTTAATGGCAACTGAGGCACATGAAATTCTTTGAGCATCATTTTTCACAGCTGTTACTCTTTGAAAAGGAGAGCCCGGTGAGAACCCAAGTGAGGTCATCCATTCCTCTCTTGGAGTTCTGATTCATGCCATCTGCCCCGTCTCCTCCCCCTGTTCTCCAGCGAGCTCCTCTTTCAGAAAGGTGGGAGGCCAGCCTGGGCTGCCACTGCCAAGTGACTCCATCATGCTTGGTGCTGTAAGGACTTTTTTACTTGCCCCAGTGGACTTGTAAAGAACAGAGATTGCGGTGCAGGAAGCTCACGGTGCAGGGCTGGCAGGTGGTATGCGGCAAGTGCATTGGTCCCTCCTCTTTAGGCAGCTCAGTATATGCTGCATGCCCCATAGAACACTTACGTACTATATAATGTCGTGTCCATTGTGCACACCTTATTGTCCCTAAATTAGGCTGTATACTTCTTAAGACAAGGCCTACGTCATTGTTGTAGCTTCTGTGTTAATTAGCACAAACATGCCTATGTTGAAAACAATGAGTGAGCAAATGAAAAGCATTGTTCTTTGTGGCCACTGCCCCTGACCATGATGTAGTAACTTGAGTGCAGATGTTCTACCCAGTCAATATTGTGTCAGAACCAATGTGGGACACACCAAACCTTCACAACATTCTGATTTTGGAAAGTTTCTGGCAATTATGGTTGTCATCTCCACCTTACGCGTGAGGCTTAGAGGTTGACCCACCCACTCAAGGGCTCTCATGTGACAGTCAGAAGTTCGAGCCTACTTGTGACTTCCAGGTAGACTGCCCCAGCTGCATTCCATTGTACTTACTCAGAGCATATTCTGTTAACTACTCCTTTATAAGACTGCCTTTCCAACTGCAGGCCAGAACAGGTTGATGGGTCTCAACTAGCACTGAGTGAAAATGACCAGAAGGCCTGCATAGTGTAAGGGAAGTGCAGTCTCAGGAACATCCACCTACAGCTGTATCAGATCATGAGGCTTCCAAGTCTCAAACAAAACCACTGCTACAGAGAGTAGCCTCTGTGTGACTTTGAAAAATGTAGTGTTTTATGTGTTATTGGAAGCTTCAGAAGGGACAGGCATTAAGCCAGTTCCCCAGTCAGTCTTGTTGGGTACCTCAGGGATTAGATTCCCATCCCAATTCAGCTATAACTGGCCAGTTAAGCATGTGAGGCTTCTTTTAGGGCCATGTTGTGAAGATCAGATGAGATAATGGGTATGAAAATACTTTAAGGATGTAATTTAAATTCAGCTCTCAGTGGCATTTATATATATTATATGCTTAACACCCCCCCACACCCCAAGCCCATGAGTCTAATAATGATGGCACTCGTGGGCCACCTTAACAGCAGTGGAGCTGTTTTCCTCTGACCTGAGCACCCTCTGAGTTCCCAGAAGGCTTTGCTGCAGCTAAACAAAGCATCAGCCACTCTGTGGCTAAGATCCCCTTTCTAGTCTCTACCCCAGACTCTTTCCCTTTGCCCTGCCCTTTCTCATAAAGCCCAGCATTACTGGTAAAGCAGGTGTGGTAGCTGATCCCTGATGTGGCCCCAAGTGAAGGTCTCCTTCCCCAAGGGCCCCCTTGTCCTAGGCACTCAGAGTTCTCCCTGCGTGCGGTAGAGCCAAGTGCCCAGCCTCACTGTTATGGTTTGTGTCTGGGTGTCCCCCCAAAGCCTCTGTGGTCATGGGGCAGGCTTTTAGAGTTTGATTGATTATGGGTGTGAGAGCTGCACCCGCCCTGGGGTAGATAGTTTGCATATGTAAGGGAGAGCAAGAGGCTGCTTGCGGCCATTCCTGGCTTTTGTGCTTGTTGCTTTTGCTGTGTTCTGCCGCCATAAGCTGTAGCCCTCTGCCATGTGCCACTCTGCCTTGTAACCTGCCAAGTATGGACTGAAACCTCCACAAACTGTAAGCGAAATCAACCTTTCCTTCCTTCATTTTGGGCATCAGGTATTTTGTCCCAGCAATGAGAGAAAAGTAACCAAGACACTCACCCACCCAGAGATGGGGCCCAGGGAATCTCTGAAGGGCTCCTCCCCACTGGTGGGGCTCTGCTGTGGTTCTGGGTGGGCCAGGTTAGCCCATTTCCACCACCATCTCCACTGGCAGGGCCACCTCCCTGTCTGTGGAGGGAAAGATGTTCCCTCCCTTGCTTCCTTTTAAAGTGGCCTCTGTGAGCAGACTGCAGTATATTGCTACCCTGCCCTTTGGAGGCAGGTGCACAGGCTTCTCCTGGTGTCCCCTGAGGGAGCTATTTCTACTCCTGACCCTATGTGAAAAGAACAAAAGACAGATTTAGAGTAAATACTGACCCAGAAGTGGGCAAGACATTATTTGAGATGAGGTAAGTTAGAGTGAGACCTACTGAAGACAATTTCTAGAAGTCTCTTAGACCCACCATGCATCATGGGTATTGAGGGGTGGCAAGGACAGGGAGAACCAGGAAGAGCAGCAGGACCATTACCACCATTTCCAAAGCCAACCAATATGTAAAGAGCACACGAATGTGCCCATCATCGGGCAGAAGAGGAAAAGACAAATTGTGCACATCAGTGTGCAGAGACAGTAGCCACAATCAATCTGATACTGATTTTCTGCTCTTGTTCACAGTCACTGTTTTGGCAGAAAACAGTCACATTAAGGAGCTGTTGAGGAAACACGGGATAAATGTCCAGAGCATCGCTGACATTCATCCAATTCGGGTCCAGCCAGGCCGGATTCTTAGTCACCTCTATGCCAAGCTTGGTAGGTTGGGGGAAATAGCAGGCCACGTTTGGCACAGGGCATCTTGGGGTTCAGACCTGAGGAAGACTGTGATGTATATTAATTCTGAAGAATTGGGCAAAGCTAGTACTAAGAAGGTGGTCGCACTGTTTAAATGTGAAGGGTACAAAACTAAGTGCGTCCTCCTTAGCCCTGGCAGCCAGTACCCACCACAGGCCAGCTGTACCAGGCAGCATATCTGTTGTAAATGAGGAACCGCCTGTGAAAATTCACAATGGAAAGAGTCATTGGTGTCTTGGTAGTACTTTTAACTTATGTGGTATCAGAAAATTCTCATTTACCCATTGAAATGGGAGGGGGCTCTGTTTTCTACAATCTTTTAGTTTTATGGTTGAATAGTAAATAAATCAAAATAAGTTAATAAACTCTTTTTAATAGTTTCATTCCATATACATCAAGCCAGTGCTATTCATATACATGCATGAAAAGAAACAGTTGTTTCTACATTCAGCTTTGTTCCATTTTAAAGGACGATAGTATTAGAAAAAACAAACCCTTGAGTCGTTGTCTAACATAAAAGTAAGCCCAACCTTAGTCTAAGTCACTGGGATTAGCTGTTACTAATTCTACTTTCTCTTATATTTCAAATAGGACGGAATAAAAATATGAAATTGAGTGGGCGACCATATCGGCACATTGGTGTCCTTGGAACCTCAAAACTCTATGTGATTAGAAACCAGATCTTTACCTTTACACCCCAGGTGAGAAGAGCTTGGCCGTGGCAAGACAACCAGTATTCTTTTATTAATTCTCTTTTCTGTCTCATAAGCTTTTCCCCTCTATAGCAGATTATGCCCCTAACGTTCATAGTCATACCATCAGTCTGATGTCCAGACTCCAACTCCCTTACTGGGCTATAGAATACACTAATTATGGAACTTCAGAGTTTTTGTTTCCAAAGAAAACTAGCCCATGGAAACACATACCAAAGGTTTTGCCATCCATTAGGGTACCTAGAAAGACTAGCGGTGGTGTGGTTACTTTACCAGCATGGGGCACAGCATGGGCTCCGCTTACTTGGGTACACAGTTGGCCATGGGGCCTTGGGTGAGTAGCCCCAAGCTGCTTTTTTCCATCCTGGCCTATGCTGCCCAGTTAAGTCTCATGAGTTATTTCCCTTAGTACCAGAGTTTAGTCCGGAGCTGAGTATGCTAGTACAGAGCCGAGGAGAACAATCTGTCATCCATATCAGGCAACAGTGCCTTTAGTTGACTTAAACCAGGCATCAGTCAGGTGAAGTCTCCACATCTCACCTGGCCTGAGGGTCCTCACTCCAAACCTAGTAGCCCTGGAAGGAGTAGGAATTAAGGAGTTACCGATATGCTCTTAGAGACAGTAGTGCTGGGCAAGTCACTTAAAGCCCCAAGCGAGAAGCGAAAACAGATTGGCAGTGCTTCCACACTAAGGTAGCCACAGCTCCTAGGCGGGTGACAGGTTGATTTGTCTGATCCCAGGGAAAGCAGGCCCCTCTTTGCAGGTTAAGTCCAGTGCCAAGTACCTTCCCGGGCCAAAAACCTGCAGGAGTAGTGCTGCCCTGTGTGACCGCTGGTGTTCTATGGAGATAAGTGAAGGATGGCACTTTACCTAGCTTGCTCTGACTTCCAGTTCACCGACCAGCATCACTTCTACCTGGCTCTGGACAATGAGATGATCGTGGAGATGTTGAGGATCGAGCTGGCCTACCTGTGCACTTGCTGGAGGATGACGGGCAGACCTACACTCACCTTCCCTGTCACACACACCATGCTGAGTAACTTCCGGGATTGTACCTGCTCGGTCTGCCCCATGGGTGGTTTGGGCCCTTCTCCGAAAGTTTAGAACACCTCTCTTGGACAGAGCTGAGTACTAATGGGGCTTCCTAGCAGTTTGATTTCTTATCTCAGGAGCCTTCTCTGCTGTAAGGATTTTAATTAGACTGTGCTGATGAAAACATCTCAGTGCATAGCTGAAAAAATGTATTCTCAGATTAAGTAAATTCATTCATCACTTTTGTTTTCTTTAGCAAATGATGGCACAGACATTCACTCAGCAGTTCTTTCTACAATTAGAAAACTAGAGGATGGATATTTTGGAGGAGCTAGGTAATTTACGACTTATTTTTTTAAAAAAATAAGAGTAGAGTTGACCTTTCTTAAAGTCTTTTGCTTCTATGCTTGCATTTTTCATATCAGTTACTAAACCTAGAAATATGGAGTTTTAAAGCAAAAAGGAAGTTAAAACTTTAGTTCCATCTCCCATGTGAAACTTGAATCAGGTCTAAAACAGTATTCAATAGGTGTGTGTTAAACAGCTTTTACAGGTGCCAGGGGGCCCTGGGGCACAGAGAGGTGAACATGTCAGTCTCTCTGAAGCAGCATCTTTCCTGAAACGCATGTATGAAGTACTGTGTGTTTCATGGAAGAAAATATACAGGACCTCGGATCCTGCAAGTGCTCAATAAATGCTTGACTTGAGTGTGCCTTAAGAAAATTGGACAGATTCCTTAGTGCCTCTTGGAGCAGAGTACCTGAATGGACCTGCGTAATGTCACTGTCCCCCCAGATTTAGTAGAATGAGACCCATTTGGTCTATGGGTGCAAAAGTATGACAGTTGCTCCTGGAATGATATGGTGCTGGCCCTCCATGGAAACCCCATCCTGTTTTGAGTGTCACAGAGCAGAGGATTTGTCCATGCCCTCCTCTCCCTGAATCCCCTGGGATGCTCCAGAAGGCTCCCCAAGAGAAACTCACTGTGCAGCCTGGACCAGACAGCCTTTTCTGGCCTCAGGGAAGCTTCCGCTGGATCCCTGATGGAAGGCCAATTGCTAAGAGTGTTTGGGAGATGAAATTACCCCTTCTTGTGTTCTTTTCTGCTATCACAGGAAAGTCCTGTCGTTTTTAAAACTTTTGGTAAAATACACATTACCACCTAAACCGTCTCTAAATGTATAGTTCAGTAGTGTTAAGTACCTTCACATTATTGTGAGACAGATCTCTAGAACTTGTCATCTTGTAGAACTGAAGCTCATACCTATTGAACAGCTCGCCTTTCTCCCTATCCCCTACTGCTTCGCCACTGGCAATCACCCTTCTGCTTGGCATCCCCATGAGTGTAGGTAGATGTCCCATATAAATGGAATCAAACAGCATTTGCCTTTTGGTGACTGGCTCATTTCACCTAGCATAATGCCCTCAGTGTTCAGTCGCTGTATTTCTAAGTCTGGCCTCGGGTGCCTCTGCCCGTAGAGCTTGCTGCAGGTCTGCTCCTGTTTTCCATGCAAGTTCCTCCTGGCCTCTCTGGAGTGTCAGTGAAATCGTCCCCAGCTCTTTATATTTCCAGGGCTGGCACCACAACTTCCGTTTGCAGCCACTTCTGAACACTTCACCTATGGTTTGTAAAAGCTACCACCTGATATATGGCATCATGACCAAGAGAAAATACCACGGGCTCATGATGAACCTTTCTGGCAAATATTTTATTGAAATCTGATGATCCTAAAGAGAGTATCATGTACAGTCAATGGAGCACTTGGAGTGTGTTCATTGTGTTGTCTCATTTCGTCTTCACTTTATGTTGTGGGCTGACTTGCCATTTGAAAGACAAGGAACTATAGGCTCAGAGAGTGAGGGACACAAATGAGTAGGTGCAGAAGCCTTGCATAAACCCACAACCAGCACCTAACCCCTGAGCAGAGGGCCTCCTCTTCATAGGGCACCATGAAAAGAACCACGGAAGAAACTGGAATGCCTAGGCTCCCTCAGCTACCTTTCCTACAAAGTTTGGTTTGGTTTTCTGGTGCTAGGAATTGAACCCAAGGCCTCTCATATGCTATGTAAGTGTTCTACCACTGAGCTATACACCTAACCCCTTACTTGGTTCTTGATTATTAAGGTTCAATCCCATTTGGGCTTTTCCTCTAGGTCTGAAGATTTTTAAAAGGTAAATTCACCCTATAGACTAGATTCACTTCCTTGGAACTACTTTGGGTAGCTTGCTACCAAAGGCTTTTTAAATGACTCACTTTCAGGCTTGGGGCTCTCTTAGCCTAATAAACCCAACTCCTTTCACCTTTATTGGAAGAAAACTCTCCATTGCCCTTTCCCACTTCAGCTCACTTCCCCTTCCCTAACCCCAGGGTAAAACAAAACTTAGAACCGGCCCCTTTCCTCTCCAGGGGAAAGGGGTTTTGTTTGTCCCATTAAGGGCAGGCTTTTTCGTTCCTTGACACCATTTGCCCAGTAAGCTCTGTTGCATTACCTGCTCCAATCTACCCTTTAAACACATCCTCAGTTGCTATTTAAATCAAGTCCTCAGCTGTTGCTGGTGGCTTCAAAGGAGGGATCCCACCGTCTTCTGCTTCTAGGTCTGACATCTTAAGAATGTTTCTTACTGTCGGGTGGGAATCCCACATGCTCTCGGCATCTGGGGACCGACCTACGGAACGTGGGGGCTGCTGCCTCTGTTGCAGTGAAATTTTCCCAGCCTGACGTAATAGGGCCCCTTGGGATGTCTGCTCCTGTCTGGGGATGGCAGGCCCATCACATTCCTTCTAGAGAGAACTTTGGCTCCTAGATGTGCCTTTCCCATCATAACACCCCATGTGACATTTCGTGGTGGGGACAATGCACCAGAATCATTGCTTCTGTTCCAGTCATTTTGGGGGTGGAAGGAACAGGTTGGTTCTGATTACAAGTAGTTTGCTTGATGTATTTTGTAAAATTAGTGGTTGCTTCAGTAAAATAGATTTCTTTCAGGTTTGAAATTAAGAAATCAGCACGATTCCTTTGGCTTTTAATGTGCTATGTGTTTTCATTTGGTACTTGCTGTTGAATTTTTGTTTTAATTTCTTGGCTGACTACTTATACTGGGTGATCTGCTTAGTAATGTACTTATTGACTCTTGGCACAAGTGCCAGCTGCTTGTTGAAAAGTCTTGCAGTGACTCATGTGGGAGTTTGTCCACACTCCACCTGTATCTTTAACCTGGTGTCTTCTTGGCAGAGTAAAATTAGGGAACCTGTCAGAATTCCTCACCACATCATTCTACACTTACCTGACCTTCCTGGATCCTGACTGTGATGAGAAGTTGTTCGATGACACCAGTGAAGGGAGCTTCAGTCCTGATAATGACTCAGACGTGGGAGGATATTTGGAAGACACCTGTAATCAAGGTACTGCGTGAAACACTTTGCTTGTTGATTTCCTCTAAAGCCTGGCACTCTGATAAAATTAACCCTAACACTCAAGTACAGAAAATGATTGGCAATTAAGCTAAAAGCAAACAAACAAAAAAACAGAGGCTTCTGAAACTTGTATGTATTAAAATGAATAAAATCCTAAACTACAAGTGATGGCTTCGGGGCTGGGAACTTAGCTCAGTGGCACAGCACCTGCCTGGCAAGTGCAAGGTCGTGAGTTCAATTCCCGGTACCGGAAAAAAAAAATGATGCCTTTGAAAGTGAGGCTTTTTTATAACACCAGAGGGACACAATTTCAAGTCTGAGGACTTTTCACTATAGATAGATATAGATATATAGATATATATGTATGTCTGTATATCTATATCTGTATCTCACTCACCTGCCTGTGCAAGCTCAGGTATCTGTGAATTTATTTATGTTGCCTGCTCCAATTTATTCCTTAAATGGTTTCTTGGTTTCTCACAGCTGTTTAAACTAAGCCGTAACCCAGACT
Source organism: Chinchilla lanigera (assembly GCF_000276665.1). NCBI lineage: Eukaryota > Metazoa > Chordata > Mammalia > Rodentia > Chinchillidae > Chinchilla > Chinchilla lanigera. The sequence goes on from NW_004955586.1 coordinate 528,808, forward strand.
AAACCCAGGGTCTTGCACAAATTAGGCAAGCACTCCACCACTGGGGTATACCCTCAGCCCCCTCAAAATATATTCTGAAGATAAAAATACATTGCTTGAATTTTTACAGGAACTGCAGAACAATCTAGGTTTGATTAAATGTGAGTAATACAACCCCAAGTATATAACACTTCCCAACCTAAGCAAGATTTTCAATGAAGTTGACCTGGTTTTTTTTACTTTTAGATAGTAGTTAGAATTAGGGCTGACAGTTCCATAAGGCTTATCTTACTCTTGAAAACTAAAAAGACCAGGCATTGTCTGCCACCTTTCATGTTGTTTTACAGATTGTGCAGCTCATCTTGGGATGATGTGATGTAAACATTATCTTGACCTGTATTTTCTTTTCCTTGGAAGAAGTTTTTCCAAACAATAAATGTGTAAACACATACATTATATCTATAATCTTATTGCTCTTTGTGGGTGGGTAGGGGTGCAAATAACTGGATCTAAATGCCTTCCACCAAATCTACCCAGTGCTGCCTGCTACACACAGTAGCTATTATACTATGAGGATATTTCTGCCGCTTGTTTTCATTGGTTCTTTTTGCTTGTCCACTTACAGAAAGCCAAGATGAACTTGACCAGTATATCAACCACCTTCTGCAAAGCACATCCTCAAGGTGCTATTTGCCCCCTCTTTGTAAGAAGACGGAAGACCTCCATGTTTTCAGTGCCATCCACTCCACTCGGGACATACTGTCCGTGATGGCAAAAGCAAAGGGCCTGGAAATTCCATGTATGTAATTAAACTCTTTGCTGCCTACTAAAATATCTTCTTTTATCAAAGTAATATATAAATATAATTTAAAAGTCAAAGAATCCTAAAAGACAACCCCCCTCATTCTTCTACTCAGAGGTGACCACTTCTAGCTCTTCTGATATCTACATAGCTCCACATTTCTAAAATAATGTGTGTATACTTCTGTCCTTTGTGCATCAATCTGATTTTGTACCAGTTAATTGACTTTCCGTTATGTGGTAAGGATTTAACTATCTAAAATCGTCACCACTTTATTTCATTTCCCTAACCTACCAGGAAGTTGCATTGAAGTTTAGTTTTATCAGTACTCTTTATATTATTGTACATATGCAAAATATTATTCTCAACTGCATATTATAGTATACTATGATCATAGTACCATTTTTATTTTTTCTAAAGTTAATCATTGGCCTATCTTTCCCTTTGCTTGCTTTCTACATCTTCCAGTGGTTTGCAGTACAAGTTTCCACGAAGTCAGTGATGAGTGAATCTCTTGATTCCACTACTTAGGGTCTGTGAGTCTCCATCCTGGGCTAGTTTCACTCTAAGGCTGTTGTATACCTGTCCTCCTGGGAATTTCCTTACCTCATCTCTTTAGGTGTTTCCTGAATCTGCTATGTTCCCTTTTTTCAATACATCCCTTTCTTTTGGTGGAGCAAAGTATAATAGTCTCTGGAATCTTCCTTCATCGTCACCACAGAGAGTCCCTTGACATATCTCCTGGGTTGGCACTGCTGTTTTCTGTATCTTGAGTCTCCCTCTTTCTTCACTTACTCTCTCATTTTGGTGGAGGGCATTCAGTTTCTTGAGAAATAGTGCAGAGTGGGTAACATTGTTGAGACCTTAGAGGTCTTAAAACATCTGTAAATATCCTATACACACTTGAGCAGTTTGGCTGGATACATAGAATTCTAGGTTGAAAATACATTGTTTTCAAAGTTTTCAGATCATTACTTCATTGTCTTCCTGCTACCAGTATTGCTAATGAAAAATCAAAATTCATTGTTATGGTTTAGATCAAGACTGTCCCCCAAAAGCCTCATGTGCCTATAGGCAGGGCTTTGGGGGGTGATCCAGCAGACTGGCTGTTAGAAGGTGGAGTCTGGTCAGAAGTGGGTCACTGGGAGTGTGACCTGGAAAGGTAGATCTCCTTCCCTGGCTCCTCTCTTCTCTCTGCTTCCTGGGCACCATGACATAAGCAGCTTTCCTCCACCCAGGCCTTTCCATCGTGCCACTTGTATGTTTAACAAATTCACGGCAGGGCTGTAATTTGTATGTCTCACTGCCAGGCAGCTTGAACCACCAGTGGTCCATGCTTGAGTGTCCCATGCATGACTATACCACTTGTACCAACAGTGTACAAGTCCTCCAATGGGACAGTCATCCATGGACCACCGTTAGTGCAAGGCAGTGGGAATGTATTAAGCCTGTCGAACAGAAACTTCTGAAGTGTGAGCCAAAATAACCCTCTCCCTCCTTAAACTGTGGGTGTTGGGTATTGTGTCCCAGTGATGAAGAAGTAACTAAGACACTCATTCTTATTTTTGATGTTTTAAATATAAATTGCTTTTTTCTTTGAAAGTTTTTAAGATCTCTGCTTCCAGGTTTTGACATTTTAGTGATTTGTCTTGGTCTGGCTAGGTTTTTTTCCTTCACTGTTTTGGCTACCCAGTGGGCCCTTTCAATCTGGAAATATAAACCTTTTCAATCTGCAAAGATTTTTGGAAAACTTACTTGATCATTTCCTTCCTTAATTTTTCTTGTTCTCCCTTTCTGATATTTCTGATTCTAATATTAACTTCCTGGAGAAATCTTTATCGTTGTTCTTGTGCTCCTTATATTTCTGTCTGTTCTAAGTGCAGTTGCCTCACTTTAGGAGATGTGATCAACAAATATGGTAACTAATTAAAATTTTTAAAATTTATTATAGTAAAATACAATGCCATTCACCCCCCTCAAAGTACTTCCCTTCACTTGAACACACCTATCTCATCATTCTTGCCATTTTCTGGGGCCATTCTGGAAGTCATCTTTATTGAGTGTCTTTAGTTGTCACAGCCGCCTCATATCCTGAATTGACTCCAAATGTTTATCTTTCGTGGTCATTTTGACTTTGGGGAAGAACCAGAAGTCACATGGTGCTAGATCTGGTGAATAGCGTGGGTGAGAGTACACCATAATGATTTATAAGCCTGCCTTTCCAGTGGATGGCACTTGGCCGCAACATTCACCATATTTCTTACCGTACTTTGTACAGATACTTTAAAAAGAGGACTTCCGGAGCTGCTTCAGTATGTTCAAAGCAAAAGAGAGTGTCTTGAGGGGGACTAATGGCAAAATGTCTTTTACTATAATAAATTTTAAAAATTTAAACATTAACTGTGTATTTTGATCACCCCTCATATTGTTCTACCTCAAATGAGTTTTTTCACTCTTTATTACCAAATTTCATCTGTTCTTATTTCATGCATACAATATAATTACTTGCTGTCCTAAGAACATTAATGCTAGGGCTTCTGGTTTTTTGTTTGGTTTGGTTTACATTTACTTCTCCTTGCATGGTTTCTCCATTTGGGGGAACCTAAGTCACTTTTCCTTTGTTTAGGTTTCTGTCTTCCACCTCAGAGTGCTTCCTCCAGTGCTCCTGCAGGAGAATTTGGAAGCATATGGGTAGGTCTCTAGGTTTCTGTGAGTGGCTGATCAGATTTCCCAGAGATACTCTATAGTTTCCTATTCAGTTTCCTATTTGAGGGGCAAGAGTCTGGTTGCCTAGGGGCTGGGTTTGGTGGGGCACACCTGTAATCCCAGCACTCCGTGAGACAGGAGGATTGTTGCAAGTTCGAGACCAGCCTGGGCTACAAAGTGAGCTCAAGGCCAGCCTGAACTGCATAGCGAGACCCTGTCTCAAAAAGACAAAAAAAAAAAAGTCTGGTTGCCTGGATCTCTAGTTACTTGGTCTTCCTAAGGAATGCACTTAGGCCTTAAGGTGTGCTGCTCAACCCTTGCCCAGACACCCTGCCTCTTCTACCGTTTTTAGAGAGACCCTCTAGTCTGTCAGTGTGAGCAAGGTGGTCACCATGCTGTGTGCATTGGAGCATCTAGGGAGCTCACAGCTTCTCCCCATTCTTCCTTATTTTGGTTACCCCTTCTGGACCCCCAGTACCCGGGATACACAATGCAGAAAGTTCCTGGACTTGTAAGGATTCTCTGGTGTAAATATGATTGGTTCTTGGATTTTTCCACTATAGACTTGGGATTCCATTGTTCTGTGTCTGCTAAATCATTTATCTTTCATCCATTGACTTGTTTACTTTTGCAATCTTGTTACTATACTCTTTTCTTTTTTCCCTATTCTTGAGGATTTGTCTTTTGTTAAAAGAAGTTATTTCATGTGTTGTTAGTGGAGATTTAGGATGAAGTAAAATTACAATGTGTGTTCAATTCAGTAATTTAACCCAGAGGTTAAAGCTTTTAATATATATTAGCTTTACCTTCAAAGCTCTCTCATCACCCAAGATAATGTGATATAACCTAGAAGACAGAAATGCCTTAATGAATGAATATATATGATAATATCCAAAGGTTGTGTAAAAATAAGCTGTAATACCTGGCAGTAGAAGAGTGAAACACACAATGGACAGGAAGCCCAGATACCTTGAATCTTTGCAACTTTGGATAAATTGCTTAGGCTACTCTCTTAAGGTCTCTGTTTCTTAATTGCAATGCTGAAGTGCTCAGTCCCTTCTAGGTCTCATTAAATCTTTAACCTGCTGCAGGATTTCCCCTGAATTAATTCTAGGAGAGAAAATTGAAATTGCACTCTCAAATCAAAATCCACATCCTCCCTGTTTCTCACTCTCAGATTTAGCATCTGATGTAGCTACATAAGAAAGTCTGATTGAAATTAATTAAACTAAATAAGTAATCATTCCTTCAGTTGGTTTGTGTTAAATAATAGCTACCAGTTCTCTCAAAAGGAGTGCTGTCTTTTGTTCTTCCTCTTTATCTTGTTTTCCAGTTGTTCCTATGACTTTGCCAACTAAAGTTCTAAGTGTCCACCGTAAATCACTGAACCTTGTTGATTCTCCTCAGCCACTCCTAAAAAAGGTAAAGTATTTGGAATAGCTTTAAAAAAGTATAATGCTTTATACTGCTGGATTAGTCCCAGAAACTTGCTTAAATGGTAAAACTCAGTTTAGAAGCTCTGAGTTTGATGCAAATCCAGTCAGTTGTCTGGAACCTGATTTGTATCATTATGTGTGTCGAGTTTGGTGCAAACCTTTATATTGTACCTGTAGGAGAAAGCTCCTGTCTTTCTGCCTGCGCATCCCAGGTGGCATTGGAGGACATAAACTAGCTGCTCTCGCCGTCCTGTCCTATCTGAGTCAGTCAACCAAGACGACGACTTGGAGAACAGAATAAAAGCCTGTTCCTCAGACTGGCAATAGATTCCTCAGGAACATAAAATCTCAGAGTGTTCCCTATTGGTTCCCATAATTTGTTATTTTATTCTGAAGTCTCCCCTGATTTTATCCCAACTGAATGAAAATATCCAGTGCCAGTGAAGAATATTTTAAGATAACTTCAATTTTAACTTGTCTAAAACATATATTTTGTGTTTATTTTGCTCTTAGAAATATTTTTATCAAAGTGTATATGGCATAGGCAGAAAGGTACGAAAGCTCAAATACAGACTATGGCGCAAGGTCGTGAGTTCGGTTCCTGGTACCGGAGAAAAACCCAAAAAAAAACAAACAAACAAATCAAATACAGACTATGATGAATTGTCACTAAGCCAATATGCATGTGGAAGTGGCCACCTGTATGCTCCCTCCCAGTCACGTCCCTCCCCAGTAGTGCAGAGGTAATCGCCGTCATGTTTTCTAACAGCAAAGGCTACTTTTGCCTGCTTTTGAACTTGCATAAATAAAACTTACCCAGATTTTAACCTGTTCAGTTCAGTCTCTTGCAAATGATGACCAAGACAGTCACTCATTAATTAAAACTAGTAAAAGCCTATAAATAAAAAGGTACAAATTACTGGTTTAAAAACTAGAGTCCAGTACAGTGCCAGAGTTCAAACAATAGACTGGTGTTTCTGTTCTTGATTATCTGAAAGTTTCCATGCTCAGCCCCTCTCCCTGTTTGTTTGGCTTTTATGTGACCAGGCTCCTGAAGGTGACTTCCAGTGGCCCAGAGATGACCATGGTGATGTAGACTGTGAGAAGCTGGTTGAGCAGCTGAAAGATTGTTCAAACCTACAAGACCAAGCAGACATTCTCTACATTCTTTATGTAATAAAGTAAGTATCTGTGTTTGCGCTGCAGTAATAACATACCATAAACCAGTATTATGAACAACAGAAATGCATTTCTCACAGATCTGGGAGTGGAAGTCCACGATCAAGTTGACAGCAGCTCCTCTGTCTAGTGAAGGCCAGCTTTTGCATGGATGAGACCTTCTCACTATGTCCCCACATGGTGAAAGGGACGTGCTAGCTTCCTAGGGTCTCTTTATACGGATATTAATCTACAGATTTTTTTTTGTTTTTTTTTTCCCGGTACCGGGAATCGAACTCACGACCTTGCGCTTGCCAGGCAGGCACTGTGCTGCTGAGCTAAATCCCCAGCCTAAGGATATTAATCTAAATCATGAAGGCCCTGCCCCCATGATCTAATCACCTCCCAGAGGCCCCACCTCCTAATATCACCCTGAAGGTTATAATTCTAAGAGCAATATACAAGGGAACAGCCATTCAGGAAGTTTACAGTCTTTACTAGGCTGAGCTTTCTTGGTTCTCCTTAATCCATTCTTCTAAGTCTCTTGGCCCTTTAGCAGCCCCGGGTCATGATTATATTCACCCAAATTACCCAGAAGAGCCATGAATCAGGCTACTCTGCCTACTGATGCTGGCCTCCCAGGATGAAAAGCCTGGGTGAAGGAGACTCAGTTTCAGGATCTCAGTTTCCTGATGTTAGTCTTCTGTTTCAGAGGACATCAGGATACTTCGGTAGGATGGAACCCTCTCAGTGAAGGCATTGGGAGTACCCAAGTGTCTTAACATTCTGGGCTATACCTCTGCATTTTTCTACCTTTTTACAGGGGTCCCAACTGGGACACTAATCTCTCTGGACAACATGGTGTCACCGTTCACAACCTTCTCAGCGAGCTCTATGGGAAAGCTGGCCTGAATCAGGAGTGGGGTCTGATTCGCTACATTTCAGGCCTGCTCAGGAAGAAGGTGGAGGTCCTAGCCGAGGTCAGAGCAACTGTGCTTTTGGGCTGTCTGTTTGTCCTCCCTAGCCCGATGCCCTCTTCCTCTTCAGTTATAGAAGAAGCTAGAGGCAAGTGTCTCTTACCTGTAGGAGAAAATGAAAGCTTAATCCAGCATGAGGACTGGCCCTCCTCTCCTGACCTCCTGCTACTGTGGGAAGGCAAACAAGGATGGCAATTCAAGTTGATTAGTGTGGTTTTTCTTAGCTACAGAAAAAGGCCAACCAAGATAGCAAATGAAAATGCTCTGTAGCCTGCCACCCTCTGAAACTGAGCTTGCTTATTTCTGCACATCCACAGTACAATGATCATTAATATTTATAACCCCTAGGCCTTGCAAAATCCAGACCGACTTTTTATGACAAAGTTCAGTGTTCTGGTAAGGTGATATGTATTATATATGAACAATGAGAAGACTGGTAAATGGGGAATATGAGGCGGTTGGTCATTACCGTCACTATGAGGACTCATCCCTGCTTGTTGAATATCAGGGGTTTGCTACAGTGGGTAGACGTTGAGTGCCTTCTAGTGGGTACTGCAGAACCAGGCCTGGGGCTGTGCTTGAGAGACACAAAGATCAGGGGACCTACCCTTGCCTGGGTTTCCCGGGACCCAAGTATGAATTTTTCGAAGGAAAATGAGGATCATAAACTGTGAAGGTAAATTTATGATTTTATTGGCTACTGCCACTTCCAGTTGGCTTTCCCTGATACCCTCCTCCTCCTCCTCCCCGTGCTCCCTTCTCTCACCAATCTTCCTCCGCAACACATAGGCCTGTACAGACCTGTTGTCCCACCAAAAGCAGCTCACAGTGGGCCTGCCACCTGAGCCCCGAGAGAAGACCATCTCTGCGTAAGTCTTTGCCCCAGGACCTTACGATTGTGTGGGAGTGACAGGAAAACATCAGTGTTCTGCACTGTTCAGGGGGAGGGGCTATTTAAAGACAATGTCATATGGGCACTTGGAGCACAGAAAATTAGGGATCTTCTATAGGCAGTGAGGAGGTTTGCTCATGTTTGTGACCTCGTCCTTCCTAGGCCTCTTCCTCCGGAGGAGCTCACCAAACTCATCTATGAGGCCAGCGGGCAGGACATCAGCATCGCTGTTCTCACACAGGTCAGGGCCTGGCATGGAAGGGGCCAGCCACCACCTTCCTCAGAGGGGCACAGGGCCTCTTACCCACCCAGCAGGTATCTGAAACACTGTCCCTGTGTGTATCTATATCAGGAGATTGTGGTTTACCTGGCCATGTACGTCAGGGCCCAGCCCAGCCTCTTTGTGGAGATGCTCAGGCTCCGGATTGGACTGATCATTCAGGTGATGGCCACAGAGCTGGCACGGAGCCTGAACTGCTCAGGTGAGAAGCAAGGATTCTGGCAGCTCCCACTGCCCAGTTATGCCCCTGGCCTCAAAGCCTCACTCCAAAGGGAAACCCAGCTGTGTATTCCTGACCCAGCTTCCAATTCCTTGGGCCAGCTCAGGCCACATCAATTTCCCTCAGAGGTGGCTTCCATCAGGCCAAGCAGCACAGTCACGAGGCTCCTAAGTCAGGGCAGGACACTAATATGAGTCTTTTCTGCATGTGACAACTGAGCTCCCTACTCATATCCTTGCTGTGAGATGTCATCCCCCATTTCATAACACCTTCACAGGAAGAAGTCCCACCAATTAAAATATAAACATCAATTGCAGGGTACAGCCCACCATCAGGGATCAGTACTGTGCAAAACATTATATGCCTAGGAATTAAGCAAATACCGTACCAATTTAAACAACAGCATTTAGAGTCCCCCAAGGACTACCGCCTTTTTGCCCTGAAGCAACTTTGAGGTAATCCTGAGTGAGGTGACATGCTATACATCCTCCGTCACCCCCCTCCCACCCGGGTCCACTGGACTCTGCCTTCACCCACCACCAGTCCTGTGTCTGGGATACTTAAAAGATGTTTGTTTGTAGGAGAAGAAGCTTCTGAGAGTCTGATGAACCTCAGCCCTTTTGATATGAAGAATCTCCTGCACCATATTCTGAGCGGAAAAGAGTTTGGCGTGGAAAGAAGTGGTAAGTCAGTGCTCCAGTCAGTCCCACAGGGAACAGCCCCCCTGCCATGCAGATCAGTATCAGTACCGGTGACTTGGGACACCAGGAATGTGTGATTGTACGGTTCCAGTTTTAACAGGACGGACAGAGGCCGAGGCTCGAGGTTCCTGCTTTTAGGGCTTTGGGACACCTTTGCGAGTTTGCTGGGAGAACATTCCTCGACGGGTTACAGTAGCATATGGGCATGTCATCCTGCCTCTGTGCCCTGTGTCTCACATGAGCAAGAGCACTACAAGGTACTCTCCCTTACGTACAAATGTTGGAGAGGTGACCCTGAGTGTCATGACAAAAAGGCTGCCTTTTCAAATCATCCGAGTGGTCCGGCCTTTGGTTTGGATAAAAGAGGTCTTAGCCAGGCCCATGTCATCCTCTATAGGAAGGGATAAGACCCCTCTATGACCTTACAAGGCTAGTTTGTTTGCTTTTTCCCTGTAATAATCAGTTTTTATCTGTCCTAGAATCCTGCTTGAAGTGCTGAGAATATAATCACCCAAGTCCTAGCATGATTCTTATTCTCAAATGCACCCTAATTATAATTGAAGCAATTATCATTTCTTCTCATAAGAAAGCCAAGTGATTTGCAGATACATTGGTGAATTTATTTCATCGAGCCAAAGAAATGCACTGTGGGCTGTCATTCCTTTTATTTAATAAGAAGGACATTGGGTACTTTGTATTTTTCCTGAGTCTCTGCCAGCTACAAACAAAGACTGAATCAGGCAATCAGAGGCATATTGGTGGCTTTTCTCCTTTCCTGAGGGAAGGGTGCTCAAGACTCTTGTCCAAAGGTAATTTCCAATTCTTTCTCAGGCACAGGCCTTGAAATGTAAATGTACAAGATAAACATTTAATGTGTTCTGCTCATCATAATAGTGTTCATGGTCTGACAGATAATTGTCCTGTAAAGCTGTGAATACCAAGCTAGGAACCAAATAATGTCATCTGAAAGCCATACATATGTCTAATTGCAAGTAAGGACCAAAGACATGCTGTCTTTTAAAAACATGCAATATCATTTCTTTACTGTCCCTTGCAATTGTGCACTTTTTATAAATTAGGGGGCTCAAATAGAATTCTGACTAAATCCTGAGGTGTCTGAGATAACTATTTCTAGCAAACACCTCCAAACAGGCCCTCCTGGAACTTCCAAGACCCCTGTTGGCTTTCATTTTCTACTTCCCTGGTGCCCTCCCTCCCTCTGGGGCAGATTGCTGTGCCTCCTTGGTGGGTCCCTCCCTCTCCACCTCCTTCTACTCCCCTGGCATCTGTGGGGTTGGGCAGGGAGTAACCACTGAGCTAGGCAAGCAGAAGGGAGCAGTGTGCTTGCTGGCCCAGGAGTGGGAGGTGAAAAGGAGTGGTCAGGCCCCAGTCAGTAGGGCTTTGGGTCATATCAGCATTGTTTGGGCTTTATCCTGAAGACAGATCCAGGCCTGGGAGGATACCAAGTGGGCAGTCACACTGTCACACATACCTTTTTAGAATCATCCCTTGTGACCATAGACTAGAGGCTGGGCTCGTAGGGCGTGGACATGGTACAGGTGTCGGGTCCTGAAGCTGACATAACAGACTGGAAACAAATGAGTGGTGGCCTGGTGCAGTGGGGAAAGCCTTGTTGCCCCTGAGGCCTCAGCACCCCCATGTGCCCAGCTCTCTCAACACCCCTAGCAGCGGATTCCGTCCCCCTCTGCCACCTGCTTTACCCAGAAGGCCTGGGCTGGGCTCGCCTCCCTGTACCCATGCAGCCATGAATTCTGCTCCTGAGCTCTGTCATCTCTGGGTGCCACACATTCATACCTCACCTAATGCCCTTGACATGGGATCTCCTTCATCACCTGGCCCACAGCCTCAGGTGCCCAAGGTGCAAGCTCCTCAGTGAGCGTCCAGCACTTTTGTCATTTCTCCAGGGGTAGTTGGCATTTAGAGGATTGGCATGCTGGGGACAAAGCCTGGCAAGATCAATATGGGTCCTACACATTGGTTAGGGTGAACCCTCTAGAATGCAGATAGGACTGAGTATGTGACTGGGCACTCGTCCACTCATCAAATAAAATGTCATGCAATCGTTGAACGTGATCTGATAGAGTATTTAACACCATGGAAAGACATGCACAATATATTAAGTGCAAAAAGACTGGTCACATAGCTATATGTATGTACATATATATATGTACAATCTATATCAATATGTTTATATAAAAATATATATGTGATGATTGTTTTATAAGGTAAAACCGCATACAGAGCAAAAAATCTGGCAGACTAATGACTACAATGTTGACAGATGTTAGTTCTGGCTTCCTTAGGTAGTCTCAGTTTTCAACAAGGAAGGCATGCTTTTGGAAAAGAAATTATTTTTAAAAACATTCAATCAGTAGAGGGTTTTCCATCACTCTTGCGCGTGCTGCTTAAGCAGTATTCACCTTTCACATGGCCCTTTGAGACGTGTGTGATGAGCTTGTTGCTGCCCATGGCCAGGAAAGCCGGCACTGGCTGGGCTCAGCAGGGCCTCTTCTGGTGCAGTTTCTGATCAAGTTTGGTAGCCAGGCACAGACCCAAAAAGAACACGTCGCCACATTTCCTACCTCAGGTGGGTGCTGTATAGCCCCTAAAAACTGTGTGTCTCCTCTACAGTGCGCCCTATCCACTCCTCCACATCCAGCCCTGCCATCTCCATCCACGAAGTGGGACACACCGGAGTCACCAAAACTGACAGGAGTGGCATCACTAGACTGAGGAGTGAGATGAAACAGGTAAGAATACTTTGACAGTGCCATCAAAACTCAGTACAGGAGGCTTTGGCCTGTTCTTTGTTGATATGAGGTCCCTTCTGTGCTGGGGTCTAAGTCCAACACTATGCCCAGATAGGTACCCCAGAGCCAGTCACATGACCCACACCCCCCCCGTCCTGAAAGTCAACATAATGTTACATGTGCATTCTATAATACATTGTCCATGTTTGTGCATTCTGTAATACATTGTCCTTGTCCATGTTTGCTTCTGTGCCATTTAAAAAGTTGAACTATACATAAAGAAACACATGTTTCTCCATCAAATGTGTTCTTCAAATGAAATAGTGAAAAATATCTGGAAATAGACTGAAATGATCATGATACCTGTATTCGCTACCTTCTACAGGTATCGCTTTCCTCTGAATTCACAATAAAATCCTTTTGAACTGGTCCCACAGGACTACAGCTTGTCTTTTCAGTCTTGACGTACCAGGCACTATGCTAGGACTTGACTGTGATCCGTGGGAGGCAACAAGTTTCCTTCTGACCATGACCTGCAATAAGAAATGTGCTCCACTCTATTTCAGATGCCGGTCATGAGTCACTAGCTGAGTCTGTGTCTGTGAGGCACCAATAGTCACCGCCTGAGGTATAGCCAGCACGGCTCTGGAGTATCAGAGGATAATAGAAGTAGCAGGGTGTTCTTGACCTAAAGCTGGGTTTTACTTATTTCCTGATGTTTTTACTTTCAGATGACGAGGCGATTCAGTGCTGATGAACAGGTGAAACGTCTTTGCCTTATTTCGTCCTTTACTGTGTGTGCTTCGTGTTCTTTGTGGCTTCAATGGGAAGAGTAAAGCTGTAAATCCAGAGTGTGAGTGTGAGTGTGTGGCAGAGCAGTTCTGTCCGTCACAATAGCTCGAGCAGGCAATCCTAGGGACAGAAAGAAAGCTCTGTGGAGGGGGCTACAGCAGGAGAAATGACCTTGCCCCGTGCCTTTTATTTCCAAAAATCATTGACCACATTCTTGGGCTTTGTTACGGTATTTGGTAAAGGAGATGATCTGGGCTGTGCCTCAGAGTTTCTGTTCAGAAAGAGAGAACTAAATAGGGGGAAATGTGGGCAATGATTAGATCAGTAAGGAGGAATAGTGCTGTTCTTGGCCCGGAGAGATTTAACCCTGGAAGGAAGAAACTGAAGATACTATTCTTTTATACCACCCTGGAGTGTGCTCTGCCACACACTCACACTCACACTCTGGATTTACAGCTTTACTCTTCCCATTGAAGCCACAAGGAGGAGCTTGCTTCCTCCTCCTTCCTCTGGAAAATCAGATTTACTTATTTTTAAGAGACAGGGTCTCTCTTGCCCAGGCTGGCCCCAGACGTCTGGCTCAAGCTTCTGCTTCAGCCTTTTGAGTAGCTGCAACTATAGGCGTGTGCCACTGTGCCTGGCTTTGGCGTCACATTTCTAATGACCCGATGTCTCTACGACCAGAAAAGAATAAAAGAAATGTATGACATGTAAATGTAGTTTGCACGTGCTGTCCAAGGGCAAAACATACATAATCTTTCATTCTAATTTATTTACTTCTTCCAAGTAAAGAATCGAGTTTCCAGACATCTTCCTTTACCAGCCACTCGGTGGCACCGTCCCTCTGGTTACCCACATCCCAGCTGTCTGAGTGTGGGGGAATATGGATGGTTTCTTCCGCCTCCATTTAATGCTGCCCTTGCATGTTAAAGACGAAATGATCACCTTTCTTCTTTAATGGGTTTGGATTCAACTAGCTAATTTAAGTTGTGTATTTGGGCACCTGTGTGGAAATATAGTATCCTCTGTTCAAAATGCAATAGGTGCCATGACATTTTACATTTCTGTTCACTTTTGCAAGAAACCCACGTGTACAGATATACCCATGCAAGTTAAGGGTACAGTCTGGATTTGTAGACAAGAAAATACTTGTGTGGCCAGAGGTCAGCAGCCGGATCACATTCATACATTTAACAAATATCTATGGGCTGGGACGCCTACTAGGTACCAGAGGTTAGTGACAGTTATGGGTATTTTGTTGATCTCAGATTTTCACAACTCACAGAATACATTGGCGTGTCACGGCCAAGGTTGGAAAATGTGTCTTAGCTTGATTAGGACCCTGCACATGCAAAGAGAACCTGGTGACATTTACTATTTTCAAAAGATGCTGTAGTGCTGCCCCTTGACCTGGCCATGCTGCCGAGTGAGACTCTGGCTCACCTCTCCACACTCTCCTTCTGAGGCATGTCACGCTGTCTGTACCTGCTCGCTGCTGGCATCTCTTGCATGGAGGGATGTCACTGGTGTCACTACACATGACTGAGTCGATTCTTTTTGTTTTGTAGTTCTTTTCTGTCGGCCAGGCCGTGTCCAGCAGTGTGCATTCTTCCAAGTCTGCGGTAAACCTGCGTCGGCGTCACGTCCCACCCTGCCTCCCCCTCCATGTTTGTACTGTCTGAATCCTCTTGTGGCCTGGCTCATCCTCCCACCCCATCACTGACTTCTGGTTTGGGTTTTGTGTGTATGGTGCTGGGAATGGAACCCAGAGCCTTGCTTATGCTAGGCGAGCACTGCAGCACTGAACTACTCCCCCAGCCCTTATCTCTGACTTCTAAGATTGGAGTGCGGCTTAAGGGTTTGCAGGTGATGCGGACAGTCTCCTCCAACTGTAATGCTGAGATTCTGCGAAGGCTTTCTTTTCGGTCTGGAGCTCTCAGATCTCTGCTTATTCTCCTTGGTGCAGTAGATGAGGAGTGTTCTCTTCACCAATTCCCAGAAGTTTCAGGGCACTTTGACCAGCATTTCACATGCACCATGGCCCAGCTTGGCGTGAGGCCCCAACTCAAGTAAAGGCCTAGGAAATGTTCTGATCACTGAGGCAAGTCTGAGTCTGCCTCCGAAAGCTAGAAGGAAAAAATCAGCTGAGTCATTGATGAGTGCTGGCTGTAATTACTTTTATTTGTAGTTAATTGTCGCCTTATTTAAATGGCAGTATTGAGCCCATCAGAATAACCCAGCCTGAGTGCCTTTGCAAAATAAGATCTGTTAAAATCAAAATGAGTGCACAGAGAAGAATCTCACCTCTTGAACTGCCAGGATACTTACTATCTGAACTTCATTTCTAAACCTTCAAATTTGATGTTACACACTGAGAAACAAAAGTGCCAAATGGTCCAGAATCAGAGGCATGTGGAAGGATGCAGGTTATCCCTGCCCCAGACTGCAGGTCAAGGGCCTAGAATCCATCGGGGAAGACAGCAGGCTGTGAGCTTTGCTCTATGAAAGGATGTGGGGTACATACCAGGGGAGCCCCATTTTCAGTTCTGATCCTAGGCCCCTCTGGGAGCCATGCCAAGCTGTCTCTAGGTCACCCTCAGGAGGTCAGGAGGCCAGCCTCAGGAGAGAAGGCAGGAAATGACACCTTCCTCCCAAGTCGGCAGAGCCTGTGCCTGCTCAGAGCGTACGTGGCCCTACCTTATGATGAGGCCCAGGGCAAGAGCAGGAACACACAAAGCAGGACTGATAAACATGGGTGGAAGTACCAAAATGTCCAAGGTCCCCACCACTGAATGAGAATTCCAAGCCTTGACTTTATTTCTTTGCCTTGGGTCCTTCCTCCCTGTTTTAAGTGTGGCATTCTCTGTGGCATTCACCCTATGGGGAGGTCTGTATCCCTTTCAATGGCACTGGTGAAGTGGGCACTTTGGCATCTGTCCCAAATGGGTTGTGGGACTGAGAGGAGCACCTGCCCCGAGGACCAGCTCTCCTGAGGTCCTGCTTCTCTCGATGAGAGCAGGTTTCATATGCCAGGCCAGCATCCTCTGAGGGAGCCACCCTCACAGAGATAGCTGCTCCTTGTGAGCGCTCAGCACGGACCAGGCTTGCTCTCAGGCACTCCTGCATCTTCACTCTGTGCATGCCCTGAAGGAGACCGCTGTGCCTCCTTCATGCAACTGGGATGGGGTGGCAGTTGATGCTAGCGTAGGGCCTGGGCAGCCTTGGCCGGGTGGCTGCTGCAGTTGGTGTACATGTGGGGTTGGCCTCACAGTGGCCTGACCCGAAAGTCCATACTTGTCCCTGCTGGCCTCCACCCCAGGAATATGGGGTCCTCTGGGTGCTGTACTGCCTCTTGGGGGCTGGGAGGGGCTAAGTAACCAAACCAGAGAGCATCATTAAGCAGGGGACAAGGTGGAATCAAGGAACCATATTCCTCCTCAGGTGAGTGGCATCCAGTGATTCTGACAGATTCCCTCAGCCGGCCTTCATGCCGGTGAGCTTTCCCCTCAGATGCCCACTGGGTGGGTCTCAGGCCTTCTGAGGACCGCATGCTAAAGGCCGTGTGCTGTCTTGCAGAGGTCCAGCACCCCATCGTCACCCACAGGCACGTCCTCATCAGACTCAGGAGGCTACCACATGAGCTGGGGGGAGCGGCAGGGCCAGTGGCTGCGCAGGAGAAGGCTGGATGGAGCCATCAACCGGGTCCCCGTGGGCTTCTATCAGAAAGTGTGGAAGATTCTCCAGAAGGTAAGCCAGCCCTGGGCTGCACTCCATACACACTCCCAGGGAAATGATCCAGCCACTGTTGCCTTTGTGCGGTGCAGTGGCACCACCAGGTATCAAGTAGCCGATGGCTAGGGAATAAGCACACACATACCCTGACCCTCAGCAGCTCACAGCCGAGCATGGGGCTTCTCCACCTCCGCACTACTGCCAGCTGGGCCAAGCCTTCTCTGCTGTGGCAGCTGTCCCACGTACTGTGGGATGGTTAGCAGTGTCCCCGGCCTCTTCTAGTTGTCAATAGCACCTCCTCCCCCAGGCACAATACCAAGAGTGGCTCCAGACATTGCCAAATGTTGCCTGCCAGGCAAATAGACTTTGGTTGAGAGCCACTGGCTGGAGTTACAGCAAGAAAGACAAAAATGGCTGCCCATGTTGTGTGGGACCAGCTTTGACATTTTAAGAACATGCAAAAGTCGGAAGATAGACAAGAACTGGAGGAAGCTGGAAAGACTTTTGAGAAAATGCTTTACCTTAGTCAACCCAGAGCAGCCCTCGCTCTGGAATGATGGTTTGGGAGGGGTCTGGATGGGGCTAGCACTCCAATGCTACATGTCTAGTCAGGCATGATATCCCCATAGTTCACAACAGAATAGAGGCCCTGCTGTCTGCTGAGCACTGACTGAGGTCCTGAGAGCACACAGAAAGAAGAGCTTCCGCTCTGGCCCCGGGTCCCATGTGCCCTGAAGGTGGACCGAACCTTCCTTCCCGAGCTGCCTGTGCATCCTTGCCAGGAGCAGGACCCTACAGCCCCCTGCCCTTAGCCAGCTGCCCAGTGCTCCTGTGGCCATCTGCCTGGGGGCTAAAATCTCACCAGATATCTGCTCTGGAAACATCTAGACCCTGTACCTGAAGGCAGGAGAGCTTGCAGGGAAGGAAGGGGCAGCGTGGGAAGCCAGAAGATGGGCCCTTTGTTCTCTGCAACCCACCATCTACAGCCTCCCACACCAACTCAGGCCATTTGCAAGGCTTCTTAGGTCCCGCCAGGGCTTGTCCTGCCTCTCCCACAGAGGGACAGTGTGCCCCAGCAAAATGCTTCTATGCAAACCAAAACAGATTGTTTTCCCAAATGATTTCTTTTTAGCTCATTTCACAGTAGGAGAGGAGAGAAAAATGCCGTAATCCCAAATGAGAACACTCCCCAGCCTGCTCTGCAAGGCAGTTTGGCCTGCTCTTTGCAGCAGGCACCCCTGGCCAGTCACGGGGCGCCGGCCTCTGGGCTTTGTGTTCAGCTGCAAAACAGGGTAGGAGGGGGTCAGAGTGGTCCCTGCTTGTCCACACCTGGACTCCACTACCCTTCAGAGCAGATCCCGCAGCAGTTGCTGATCCACCACTCCTTACCTCTTTTCAGAAGCTTTGAGGGTGGGGTAAAGGCAGGCAGCTACTTCAGGCCAGGGCTGAGACTCTGAAGGTGGCCAGTTAGACCAGGACCAACTGTTCCTAGAAAATCTCCCGCTCTTCCTGGGGCATCACACGCTTCCACCCAGGCTTCCATTGGCGCAATACCAAACACTTTTATTATGAAAAAGCAGCATTTTGTATTGAGCCTTCTTGATATTTATATACATGGGTATGCGTGTGCGTGTCTGTGCATGTGCTCGAATCTTTTGTGATTGGTGCTTATTATAGAAATCTCGAAAATAGACGCCTGCAAAGGCACAGAAGCATCACTTCGCCAGCAGGAGCCATGAAAATCTCCCTTCATTATAGCACCAAAGGGGGCCTGGCAGGCGCCGAGGCCTGGTTGCCAAGTGAAACATGGAGCCTCCGGGGAGGAGGACGCAGCAGCTCCCAAGGGCATTGTTCGTGCTCGATCTGAAGGATGCCTACTGGTTTCCCTAGAATTGTTCCATCGAAAACACAGCCTGTGGGCAGTGAGAACAGCGCTCTAAAAATAACCGACAGTCTGGTGTGTTCCAGCCCGTGTGCAGATGTCCAGGGCAAGGAGAACTGTGTGTGCACAAGTGTGTGTGTATGTGTGAGCACACATGCCCTTGTTGGCATGTTCCAGAATCTGAAATGTCTGTATTCTTCCTCCAGTGCCACGGCCTCTCTATCGATGGTTTCGTCCTCCCATCCTCAACAACCCGAGAGGTAGGATGGGAAAACCCCACTGCCAACCCCTCTGTGGATTTGTCTCACAGACCCTGACCACTCATGCACCTCGCAAGCCTGTGCTGTATACACACAGAGCAGCCGTAGTTCTGTTTCAGCCCCTTCAACCCCAGATTATGCAGTTTGTCACCTTCTCTCTCTCCTTCCCCTCAGAAACGTCATTTCTGGACTAGCAACTGTTCAGATCAGCCCGAGACCCCTTGAAACCCCTGCCAAGCTCCCTCCCACACTCGTCAGACCCACATGCAGCTTCCTCGGGCTTCTCTTCTCCAGCTGCAAGCAATGACCTTTCCTGGCTTATCCCTCCCTGCCCCAGCCCATGCACATTTAAAACTGGCTTGTAGTTGTTTTAGTTTGCCGGAGGCACCGTGCTGTATGCCACTGGGAGTAATGAGAAGAGAAATAAATGATTTCCCCTTCCTGGAAGTTACATTCCAGTGTGTACACAAAAAAGGCCCAGCACGAGGCTGAGTGGCTCGCAGGGCAGAGCACTTGGCTTCCTGTCCCAGAGGGTTCCCTTGCGGAATCAGACCAGTGGCCCGAAGGAAGGCAACATCTGAGTTGAACCCCAATGGTGTTGGGGAGCACTGACTGCAAGGCTGTGTCTGTCTGCTCTCTCACTGCTGGTGCCTGCTGCACCCTTTGACAGATGACCCCACACGAGATCAAGTTTGCTGTCCACGTGGAGTCGGTGCTGAACCGTGTGCCGCAGCCTGAGTATCGGCAGCTGCTGGTGGAAGCCATCATGGTGCTGACGCTGCTCTCAGACACGGAGATGGACAGCATTGGGGGCATCATCCACGTGGACCAGATTGTGCAGATGGCCAATCAGCTGTTCCTGCAGGACCAGGTGGGGGTGTCCAGGCCGCCTACTCCCCCCACAGCTGAGGCAGGGAAGCCGGCTGGCATTTATCTCTGTTGAGGCTGGAAATTCTGTGTCCAATAGGAAGATATATACTCAAACAAAGAAAATGTCATCGCAGATGGTGAAAAAATGTCAACCATTTGGTTAGGACATGGCACAGTGGCCACTTGAGAAATCTAGAGAGCTTTGGATATGGACAGGTCTGGGTCAGTGGAACCTTTACTCCACAACCTTTACACCCCTTGCTGCATGGATGGCCCTGGTGAACCATGTACCTTGTACACAAAATCAAGTCAGGCAAATAAGCTGTCCTCTGTAGAGTCAGTACTGAGCTGCAAAGTAGGGTCTGAGAACAGAGTACCCAGAGCAGGGGCAAAATGTTCCCCCGGGTAGCACTGGATTCCTACCGTGGGGCCTAGCCTCAGGCCTCTGGCAGCCTCTCCTCACCCACACTGACCACCTCCAACATCCAGAATCATGAGGGGCAGGAAAGGAGATGGACTCTGCTCATTCTTTCTGTCTGCCTTCTCTTGTTGCAGATGTCAACTGGAGCCACAGATATCCTGGAGCATGACCAAGCCACTGGAATTTGCCACTTCTTTTACGATAGTGCCCCAAGTGGGGCTTATGGGACAATGACCTATCTAACAAAAGCAGTGGCTTCTCATTTGCAAGAACTGCTGCCTAGTTCAGGCTGCCAGACCCAATAGGACCTCGCCAGTAACCATGACCGTGACCACCCCTAAATCTCTTTCTGTGCTCCCAGCTTCACTGGGAACTTTCTTCCATCTTCCAAGATCCCCTGTGCTGTCATAAAATCACGTCCCTTCAGAAACATTCACAGGGACATGGCAGCACTCGACCTGCAACCAATGTATGTTTAAACCACCAACAGAGCTGATAACGCTCATCCCCCTCGCCCCCCAAGGCCCTAGGATCACTTCCTAGGTGCACTTCGCTGGACCACGTCATCACAGCATATGGTCTCATAGGCTCCTCAAAGGAATTAGAAACTGGTCTCTTTTCAGCATAGAGTGAACTGAGACTCCAGCTTAAATTGGCTCTCACAGTTACAGAAATAGATTCCATGAGCTAGTGACACATTTTAAAGATGGAAAGATCCTTCCAGCAGTAACGACTAAACAAACAAACCTTGACAAGGGACCATCTTAACCGGATGCAGCCTGCCTGGGGACCATATTGTTTACCAAATAGAACAATCCTAGCTATCTGTGTTGGTTATCTTGTGCCTTGCTTACTTTTTTAGCCTCTTGTTCTATTGCCATGGTTGCTTTCATGTAACATACGTTTCTGTTGCCAAGATATACAAAGCCAGTTAATGTTGACTCATGGTCTTCAAGGATTGTATCCTGGCTGTCCATGAATTAGGGGCTTGTCCTGTCTTATGGAAAAATCCCACATCTTCCAGAATCTTAAAAAAAAGGTGACTTTTCTGATAGCCAAGCAAGCTTGTTTTAGGGCTGGAACAGGTAAGAGTGCCCTGGAAAGGCCTGGGTCTCTCTGCCCTGGCTCTGGGGGAACTGTCACATGATCAGTATGAGTCAGTAGATGCCATGGAAATGAGGGATGTGTTCCCGCAGAAACAACGCCTCCCTCTTTAAATCGGAGCCAGGCTGGGAGCCTGAACCTTTTTCACAGAAATGCTGCGTCCTCATGCTGTTGGGTCATTGTGGTTTCAGGCACTGACTGCAGAGAAGATGAGGTGTGACAGGGTCTGGCAGATCTTTTGCCAGTGTCCTAGTGAGCAGAATTTCTCTCCAGGTGGGGTCTTCCTATGGGGAGGCGTCGAGGTGGATAAACAACAGAGAGAACAGTTTCTGCAAATAACAAACCTTGACAGAGTCACCTGGTGGACAATGGGGTGGAAAATGATGGGTTAGATTCACAGTGATTCTGCCTCTGAAGTGGAAACGAGCCTACCGATCCATTCCCTGAAATTCTTCTGAAGGAGAAGAAGAGAGGACAAGGCTGTAGTTGCTCTTGAGAGGACACGGCAGAGCCCAGTGCCCCTCAGAGTCCAGGTGTACTTCGGCTGTCATTCTCAAAGCGGAGGAAAGAGGGCAGCCTCGCGCTCCTGACTGCCTCCTGGTCCAGAGTCTCTCTCCAGTCCAAGCCAGATACTTGGTGCTTGCTCCTGGAAGAGGCCATTGAGACAACAGCAGTATGGTGTGCGGGCACCGCTCCTGTGGACCTTGACAGTTACTTTCCATGTCTTCTAAACCACACTACTGTCCTTCCTGAGGTACAGAGCAGTCCCGTAAAACCCCCTGGAGTCTCTCTCCTTGCCACAGTGGACTTACGCATTCCTGTCCCCTCCCTGGGGGAAGGTGCGGATCCCAGAGGCCAGGTGGGCACCAGCCTGCCTCCTGCAGCACCCCTCCCCTGGGCTCCGGCAGTGCCCCTCACCTTCCTCTTCACTCCCTGCCCTGAACAGGATGAGGTTACCGCTCGGAGCCGCGGTGGCACGGGCGCTGGAGGGACACAGAGGGCAGGAGCCACGTAACAGCCTGTGTGCTGCCATTTGTCTGAGGCTCCATGGGTCACAGTCTCCCAGGTTTCTTGTATTTTTCATAGATTTGTTTTATTTTGTTTCGTTGATGTCTTTAAGACACGCCAGGCATCAATGAGAGTCGTGTAATTCACCCAGTGGACTCCCAGGTGGAGCATTTCCAACGCGGATAGGGTAGAAATGGTACAAGGTGTGAAGGTGCCTGTTCTGTTCAGCTCCAGAAGAGTTAGAGCCCTCTAAACTGAGCCGGGTGCTCACTGGGAGCAGTCAGCTGCCTGCTGGTGACCAGCAGAGCTGCTGGGTGTGGGCTCACTCAGTGAGATGTAGAGGGGAGGGGCCGTAATAACAAGCGGTTCAATGAGCCTTCGAGTCACTCTTTGAAACCGCTTTAAAATGAAGTCCTGAAATAGGACTGCATTTGCACAGGCATCAAGCTGTCCGCTTCAAAGGAGAACAAGCTTGTGAGGCTGGATCCCTTCAGCGAGCAGCCCAGGCCGTGCCGAGGAGAGGAGCAGATGTTGGAGGAGGGTGGGGGGGCGTTCTGTCCCAACACCAGCCCTGCCTGGGGGACTCGGTTTCCACAATAGATGCCAGTGGCCCCTCTGGTCTGGGCTGCTTCCTCCACACCCCTGGGGGCATTAGGAGGGTACCTTTTTCCTATCTCCCCCACAGATCCAAAAAGCCAACCTGGCCCTTGCTTGGGCTGGGGTTCAGAGTGTTTTGTTTCCAAGGACAACCCTATGTAGCCCAGAACTAGCATGCCTCTCAACATCTTCAGCTGAAAAGCTCCCCACGGCTGCCACCCAAGATGAGTTCATCATTCCACCATCCACACTGTCACCGCCATGATCTAAAGCAATGCATCCACCTCTGTGTGCCTCATTTTGCCCCTCTGCAAAAGGCAAGGGGCCTACACACTAGCGCGGGACTAAACAGGCACAAACTCACCTGTCTCTGCCCCTTCGGGTGACCAGATTTGCCCATGGCAACCCCAGGCTGGCCAGTTGTGGATGGAGGCAGTGTCTTACAGGATGGAAATCTTCCAGGAGGCCCGTCACAGGGTCTGCCACTCTTCTGAGGCACAGTGACAGGAAGGAAGTTGGGGGTAGATGCCCCCTGCATTAAAGGAAAACAGTGCCAAAAGATCAGGAGGCAAGAGAAACAGCTTGTCAACTGATTGATGCCATTTACTTCTGGACAAGATGACAGGAGGCTTGGCCTGCCTTGATGTCAATTATAGCGGAATCATCTCTCAGTCCTATTGACTTGCACAAGAGTCTGGCAAATAGCTTTTGTCTTTTCTGCTTCTTTGTTGTCAAAGGGTACAAAAGCCTCCCATCCCTCCCTTTGCACCATTATCTTTCAAGGTGACTCTTACACTTTTGAAGTCCCTGCCATCTGCTCTGTGCAGCTCTGCACTTTGTAGGATGGGAGAGCATCATGTTCCCAGAATGCCTTCTGTTCTCCCAGACACGGCCACTGACAGTTCTTTTTCTAAGAGGAAGAGGCAGCAACACTGTTACCGCTTAGAGCCCAGTGCCCTTGTCTCCTCAGAGAGCCACAGAGGAAAAGCCATGGCCTTGAGATCCTGAGAGAGCCCTTTGAGGAATGAGAAGGGCAGAAACTGCAAGTAATGTACTATAATATATGTCTGATGGTTTGGGAGATGGAAATTTTCCATCAGAAAACTACCAAGTGTTTTTGTAAAGGAACATATGTGCAATTTTGGCAAAAATGCCTTCTAGGGACCAGAATAATTGGAACCAGTGAACTCTAAAGTCATGTGACTTGTCCCCTTGCCTTACTGCAATATGTAAACTATTCTGAAAAAAGAAGAATGGATCTGAAAGCATTACTGGGGGCCTAAGGCATTGCTAGGCACACAAAAATGCGGGCTGGCATGCTGGCAGATGAAAGCAAACTCTGCTCATTTACAAAGACCTCTGAGGAAAGACACTCACCACACTGCTGAAGGAACCATGCCTCACAATGGCTTATGAGACATTCTAATCACAATCCTATAATCCCTGAGCCACTTTGGCCGCTCGGCAGGTGGCTGCCAGAGCCTCCCACATCCAGCTGGTGCAGCTGAGGTGCCACGCTTTGCAAAAGCTGTGGCTTCAGGTTGTCTTCATGGGGCAAGCTACATCTGCATTGGGCACAAAGCTTGCACATCTTTTTTGAAAGACCTTTCCATATTTAAACCTAGAATAGACTTGCCAAGGAGAAATCCCAGTAACTGGCTATACTCTTTGATGGTCTTAGCGTCACCTTTTGTCATTGTGTTCAAGTTCTTATTTGCAAATAACAGAAACCAACTCTGGCTGGGTTAAGTAGGAAACACATTTTGTAAGATTAGGTAAGTCAAATGTCACCAAGTTTAGAGCTCCCCAGCCAAGATCCTGACCACTCCTCCTCCCAGCCCATCACTCCCCAGGGTGCCCAGGCCAGGCTCACATGCTGAGGCTCATAGCACAGATAGCCCCAATAATGCACGCTGCCACCAGGGCTTTCACCTTTGCTTTTCTGGAAATTGGAGATAGCGGCTGCCACCTGTCATTAGAACAGATTGCAGACAGCCACTAACTGCCAATCCCAGGTCTTGGGAAGATGTGCTGCATCAGCTGGGCAGGAAACCTTTAGCAGAAGATATTAGAAAAGCCGGCCTCAGTCCTACGCTATAGCAGAGCAGTCAGCTTTACCAACATGGAGATCCCCAGACACAGAAGGACTCAGAGGCGGAGCATGCAGACCTAAGTGTCCACCCCAGCCAGGAGTGTTGGTTTTTATTCCTTTGTACAGCAAAACACACCTACTGCCCCCAAGTGTGTGCCCTGAAGTACACCAGGGCAGGGGGGGCCTCTGCAGCAGGAGTGAAGAGAGACACACAGCAAGCCCCTCCCAGGCACGAGGAAGTTGTCCTGGTGCCACCCAGCTCAAGGGAAGGCAGTTACGTGCTCTCTCTCTCTCTCTCTGGGTGGAAACAACCACTGAGCCATGGTGGCTGGAACACACTGCTGTGCGGGGACGGCCAACCTCACCACCTGCCAGCCCTTGGCTCCCAAAGAACTGTCACGAGGCAGCCCAGCGAAGCCCAGGGGAATTGCTAAGGGGCCTCAGATTTTTTGTGACCACCAGCCCAGCCCCATTAGACTTCCCTGGACCCTGAGTGACAGCCCATCTGGGGCACATTGCAAATGATTGTCACATCTTTCCTTCTAAGCCTTTAGCCAGCTGGGGGATTTAAAAATAAAGAACTGGAACCAATTCGTGGTTTAAAGCCTCTCTCCTGACAGTGAGAATAACTTTCCCCAGCTGTCACCAGGGCTCACTCCCTGCATTCTCATAAGCATCCGAGCACTTGCCTCAGCTCTGGGGAGGCACAGCCCTCTAGGACAAGGTGCCCTCTCTGCTGCCTGTCCCCGGGCTCTATCTTTGTTCTGGAGAGCAGGCCAGCAATCCCACACACTTCTTTTTCCCTCATTAACCACAAGAGCTTAGGAGGTAGCGCCAGCACCCAGCTGGCTGGGGAGGCCCGGAGAGGGCGCTGCACCCACACAGGGTGAGGCAGCCCGGGGTGCAGGGAGATGAAGTGGCCGGGCTAAGTGGACCACTGTGACGCAGCAGGATTGGGCTCAGCGGCCTTGTGACCTGAAACTCACCTGCAAGGCCCCACTGTTCTATCCGTTAAAGCAGGGCTCCCTGGTGCTGGGCTGATGACTGATGCCCGGCCCTGCAGGATGTGTGCTTTGTCCCCGCCAGCTTGGTGCTGTCAGCATACGTATGTGTGTGTGGCTGGCACAGGGCTGTGTGGCTGGGATACTGAGTTTCCACGCCTAGTAGGAGAAAGGGATGTAAATAAGCCAGTCACCATTGTGAGGGGTCAAATTCCAGCCCAGAGAGAGTTCACTCAGGCCCTGAGTAAGCATAGGGTTGGCGGCTACATGCTGCTGGATGGGTGATATGGGGCTCTGAGCCGCAAGAAGAGCAGGAACAGAGGCTGCAAGCCAGCCTGGGAACTGCCAGCTCCTGGCCCAGTAGATGCGGAGGTTCCTGGGGTCAGGCTTGGCATGCAGAGGCTGAAGCAGGGCTCGTCCTCTGCCACTCACCACCCCCTACCAGGAGTAGCCCTGTTTGCTCAGGGATGTTGGGGAAAAAGGGACCATGTGGCATGTCCCTGTGCAGGGGAGCATGGCGACCACCAAACTCTCCCCATGTGATGGACTGCCCCCTTGCACGTCAAAGATTAGTAAAACCTCATGTGCAGAATGTCTGGGGCCACTGGGCAGGAGCTTCTCAAGAATGTAATCCGACTATCAAAGCCCATCAAAGCCTGTGCTGTGCCAAGGCCATCTCAGTGTCTCCCTCTAGGTCAGTCAAGGGGACTGAGAAAACCACCAGACTCTTCCTAAACCTCCCTGCTGCACACAAGGAAGGAATGAACATAACATGTCAGAGAATGACAAGAGCAGTGGACAGGAACATGGCCCGGAAAAAGACAAGGATGCCTGGGGTCAGGGGCAGCAACTATTGGATAAGAGGACTGGAAAGGATCTCTTGATGCAGGATTTGATCAAAGACTTGAAGGAGCTGAGGACTGACCATGCAACACCGGGGGAAGACCATCTAGGCAGCAGGAGTAGTAGGTGCAGAAGGCCTAAGGCAGGAGTGCATCGAACATGTTTGTGTTAGGCCTGGGTAAAACTGGAAGCCATCAAGGGGAGGAGTGTAGACCGTGGCTTTTGTCCCAAATTTCTGGGAGATTTTTCAGCAGAAGAATGACATGATTATTGCCAGAGAGATTTACTTTAACTTGCCTCTGCTGGCTTGAACTGCTGGTGGTCCATACATGACTGTCCTATCGGGCAGCCTGTCCCACTGGTGGTACAAATGGATCACTTTTATCAGTCTTTTTACTAATAAAATTAATAGTCTATAAATGGACTGACTCTAGTTAGTTGCTTGAACTTGAATAATTACTGCCCAAATATTAGTACTACTCATACCAATGTAAAAAATTATTATAATAATCAAATTTATTTCACTGAGACAAAAATTTATGTTTGTGAATTCCTTTAAAAAATTGAATACATAAATGCAGCTGATTGGTGTGAAAAATGAGTGTGAAAAATGCCATAAAGTGCTTGGCTTGTTTTGCACCCACAACAGCACTCATTCTTTGGTTTGTGTTTTTTTTTTTTTTTTTTTTCAGATAGTCATGCATGTAGCACTGGTGGTTCAAGCCACCCACCGCATGACATATGAATTATGGCCCCATTGTGAACATGCTACAGGGCAGCAGGCACAGGGTGGTACCTAGCATGTTTGGAGGGACTGTCTATGAGAGGATGAGTAAGGAAGGGAACAGGTGCCCATGGTGACTTAACTTCCTTCCACCCCATCTGAGAAGCCCACACGCCCTCCTAGAGCAGCCCCTGCTTTGCTATGTAGGGGAAAAATCCGGTAGCTAAAAAATACCACTGGCAGATTAACAGGAGAGCAGGAGAGGAGCAATTCTTCAGCTTTCTTCAGCCTCCTCCCCATCGCAAGCCTAAAAACCCCTGGACTCCTTAGAAATGTTTCAAGCAAATGCACCCCTATGTGTACACACGTGCACACGTACACACATGAGCAGATTCGCAGCCACGTCTCTACGCCCACGTGTCCCTCAGTGGAGGCGACTGCAGTTGTGGTGTAGTAAGGCAGCAAAGCAGTCAGTGGCAGGGAATTTGTCCAAAAGAGAAACCCTTTGGCTGTTCCTGTCCTCACCTGTCCTTTCAGATGTCTCCCCATCACTAACCCGATGGCCATCAGACCTCCTCTGTGACATTCCCAAGTGTCCACCTGTCCTTCATGTGGGGACTTAGAAAGCGTGAATTACACGCTTTGCAGTGAGGCCTTCAAAGGTTCTAAAGGCTTCGCATACTGCAAGTTGCTCAAAGGCTGCTTCCTGTACACTTTAAATAGATATGCTGGGCTGAGTTTTAAAATTGACACATTTCCTTCAGCTGAAAAAAAGCATGATTACAAAAAAGAAAGAAATGCAGTGAGTCATCCACAGAAGGCAGGAGGGGTCATGTGGGAACATTCCAGGAGGCTGGCCAGGATGTGCACTGCCAGGAGTGCAGAGAGTGCAAGCAGGAGTGGTAACAAAGGATGGCGGTGAGGAGGGCCTGGAGTAAGTGACCCGGTCCCATGGGGTCTTCACTGGGCAACACTCGGCCTGTGAGAGAGGAAAGCAGACTAGACTGCGCCTCCTGCCAGTCGCCCACCTGGCTCAGGTGCTGAGAGGGGCATGTTATCATTTCTATAGATCTGCTTCATTAGAAGACCACAACCAAGGCTCCAGAAGGGTTGTCAGTATCACACACTAGTACTTGTTAGTGGAAGACCAGGATGCAAGTCCTAAAGTCTGCTTCCCAACTCCATGCTTACCCACGTGGGCAAAGAACATGGCATCTCCCTTACAAAGTCCCCTCAGGAGAGAGACTCGTTTTCTTGGTTTACACAAAGATTGGGTGACTAATATGGAGGGCAACAGCGAAGGGGAGGGATTCTCAGCGTGTTGCACAGTATTAAAAAGCTAAATTCAGTCTAGGATGATGCAAATTGTGTTTGAAAATAGGTCATCTCGAGCTGCACATCAAGACCCACCATGCCCAGGAAGGAGGCGTCTCCCAGGCTCCCGTGCACCCAGGGAGGGTGAGGCCGAGGCCTAGCTTCATTCCTAAGATGCACCTGCTCCTTTGAATCCATTTCTGTAGCTGTCAAGTGGTAGAGGATCAGTGCCTACCAGCTTTTCTCAAAGGGTCTGCTTTAAGGTCAGAGGAAATATGTTAGTGCTTTAGAAACTGCAAAGGTTTTTCTCCTCCAGTACTGGGGGATAGACCCCGAGTGCTCACCCATGCAAGGCAAATGCTTTACCACTAAGCTATACCACAAACCCTTTGAGACAAGTTCTTACTAAACTGTCCAGGCTGAGCTGGAACTTGGGATCTTCCTGCCTCAATCTCCTGAAGAGCTAGGATTACAGATGTCTCCCACCTTGCCTGACTGCAAAGCTCTTCACTAGGGTCTCTGTTTTATGTGGACATGATGTCCTAGAAACTTTAACCAGAGATGCTCAGTGAGCTTCAGTATAACTATAACCCAGGCAGCATTTAGCTTAAGATGTTTTTCTTTTTTGGTACCAGAAATTAAACTCAGGGCCTCGTGCTTGCCAGGCAGGCACTATGCCACTGAGCTACATCCCCAGCCCAGCATTTAGCTTAACGTCTGGCCTCCGGCCCTGTCTTCACTACGTACTCAGGTCAGACAAGCCTGAATTCTGGTCCCCATACTGTTGCTTAGAGCTAGGAACTCTCTGATTAGATGTAGTTTCTTGGTGCCTCAGTTTCCTCCTCTGTGAAATGGGATAAGGGTTATACAAACTGGCTTTATTATGCATGTAATAACAGTGATGTGTATGTGTATCACAGTGCTGCAATAATGTATGGGAGCTGCCAGCCCATGCCAGAGGCTCAGTAGTCAGTGGCTTCTGTCACCCCCTCCCCACCCCATGGGGGCATCCATCTGGATCTGCAGGCACCTGCACACCCATGAGATGCAGCCTGGGGTACTTCTGAAAGTGGGATTTCAATTCAGATGGGTGACTCTGAGCTATGTGGCCAGTGATGGCAAGTCACTCTCTAAGTCTTGTTTCCTCATTGTCTCGATAGAGTAGCAGGACTCATCACAGAAGCTTTCGGAGGCCCATAGCATATTAGCTAATGGGAGTAAATAAAAAGGGAAAGGGGGTGGGGAGTCAGCCTTTGAGGGCCCCAAGTTGGCACACTTGGGTGAGGCCAATGCAAGTATGTGCTGATCACACCCAGAAAGGTCAGGGTCCCCCTCTGTTCCACCCCAGGCAGGCCTCTCTGATGCAGAGAGGCACAGAGGTGGCACTTCGGGGAAGAGAAACAAACAGCTTATAAGCCCCATCTTCCTGTTTAACTGCTGCATTCCTTCTTCCTCTAGGGCAGTGATGTCGAACCTTTAGAGGTTCAATGATAACAAACAACCCACCACCGCAGCATGGACGCCATAGGTTCACCACCACTGCTCTAGGCGCTTGTCACCCAAGAACCTGAGTTGCAGGCCCTTGGGAGAAGTATGGCTGCCCTTAGAAGGGAGAGTGCTTCTAAGGAAGCAGACCACACCTTCCAGCCCCGGAGGGCATTGGGCCAGGGGGCAGGCAGTAAACAAGCTGCTTTGCTCAAACCTTCTTTCCTGCACCACAGCCTGAGGCTGGGAGAGCCAACTGCACTGTCATGGTTCAAAGCACCAGCTCCAGACCAGATCCCCAATGCTGCTGCCTCCGATTCCACTGTGACAGGGCCTTGTAGAGCTTTTATAAGGATCCGGTGTATTACTACTTTTAGAGTGCTTGGATGCCCCTTGGCATATAGGACTAAATAAATGCTTAATTAAAAAATAGATAATATGAGTGAAGCTCCTGGAACCTACCAAACATTCAATGCATTTTTCTTAGAAATAGTCCCTGAATAGCTTCTCCTCACACTCAGGCTGGCCAGACTCCTGCTGCCTCTGAGACACTTGTGTTGCTGGAATGTGAAGGAGCCAAGGGGCCACCTGGCGCTCCGAGGCCTCCGGGGAGTGTTGCACTTCACAAGTCGTGTGTTAGCCCTAATGAAAGCTCGAATTTGTAGAATTCTTTGCCTCTGAGTGAGACAGTGGGATGGGATGACCACAAGAGAGAGGCCCCATCCTTATCTTTTCTAAGAGTAGGTTGCACTGCCTGGAGAGTACATTCCGAAGACCTGCCTTTCACAGAACTCTAGAAGGCAGGATCGTACAAGGAAACAGATTAATCAGTGATCTCCTGAGATACTTTCAGCTGGTCATTTAAGACTTCCCAGCTACTAGCAGCTCAAACAAAAAAGACATCATCTCGCGTAAGAAGTCTAGCGCTAGAAGGTTGTGAGGTTGGCTTAGGGGCTCAACAAGGCCATGAAGGACCTATGTCCTTCCCATTTTCCTTCTCAATCACCTTTAGAGAGTGGTCTTTCCTCCTTTCATGGTTGCTAGATGGCTGTCACAGTACCAAGCATCACATCTTTAAAAGGCAATACTGTGGGCTGGGAATTAGCTCAGTGGTAGAGCGCTTGCCTAGCATGCATGAGGGCCTGGGTTCTATCCCCAGTGTCACAAAGCAAACAAACAAAATCTTAAAGGGGGAGGGGAGGCAGGGCTTTCTTTTTGATTCTATTTTCTTCTCACTCCCACCTCTCATCTCTCCTGCTAACCCATTCCAGGATTCCAGGTAGGAAATCTTTCCCAAAAGACCCTTGCCAGATCCTTTTATTTTGTGCCTGGTGGGGAGGAGTCACCTTCTGAGACATCACCTATCAAATGCCCAGAACAAAATTGGAGTCCTGCTCTAGTGAGGAAGAAGGGACGCTGGCTGGGTGAGCTAATCTGTCAAGACCACTTGGCCTTCTACATCATTGGCTTGGCCTCTTTTAAACTTCCCGAAGTTCCTCATTTCTTATCTTGGCCCCTTTGCACCAGCACTATTGGGAGCCCTGGCAGTCTAAGGTCCAACAAAAACACCCCAATGCTGAAGCCAGATGATGCACACAGAGGAATTGAAGCATTTAGGGAGGTAAGGGTGTGGAGAGGGGTGGCTTCAGGATCCAGTGGATACCTAAATCTGCAGCTGCTCAAGTGTATTCTATAAAATGACATTGCATATAACTTACCCACATCCTCCTGCGTACTTTAATCTGTAGATGGCAGAGTACCTTATACAATGCAAACATTATGGAAATAATTGTCACACTGTAGTGTTAGAGGCTGAGCAGACGGAGCTACCTGATTTTGGATTTTGAGCCTCTAAAACTATGACGTAAATAAACTTCTTGTCTTTAGAAGTACCCAGTTTCAAGTAGTTCATAATAGCACTGGAAAACACACTAATACAAACAGAAGAAGATAGCCCTATGTACTGGCATTCAACATCCCCAAAAGCCAAGGGATGGGGTGCATCAGGCCATCAACAGAGACCACATTTTTTTTTTTTACATGTTCTACGGTTCTGGGACATAATTACAGTCTCACTCATTGTGCAGCATGAGAAATGGAAGCTTCAAATACTCAAGTCATTTCTACAGAGTTTCAAAGCTCCCTGGTGGCAGAGGTAGCATCTGAAGTGAAACAAACAAACAAACATCATCTTCATGGGGGGGGGGGTCAGGTTGTGTGACTTTGAAGTCCAGATAGGTTGCCAAAGTTATACAAAAATACATGATGACCAATTAAAATTGGTCTTCAGGGAAACAATGAATGCATTTTTAGTATGAGCCTGTCCTGCACAATATTTGGCACCAAAAACTCATGCATGATTTGTGTGCAATGTAAATTTAATTGGGAGGCCAGACACACGCCTGTAATCCCAGCACTTGGGAGGCTGAGGCAGGAGGATCATTGCGAGTTTGACACCACCCTGGGCTACAAACCGAGCTCAAGGCCAGCCTGAACTGCATAGCGAGACCCTGTCTAAAACAGACAAAAAAAAAAATTAATTGGGAATCCTGGATTTTTATCTCAAAATCCTGAAACCCAAGGGGTCAGGCTGCCCTCTCCCACCACTCTGTTACTCAAGCACAGATTGCGGAGGTGGGAATCACATGTAATACTGATTCTGGGGGGAAAGGCATTGGCTTTTTAAACTGAAATACACACTGGTGCTTTCAAGCTTTGCAGAGGGAGGGGAACTATTGCTTCTGTCCCATCACAAGGCTATAACTGTGGCCACATCTCCGCATTTGTAAAATGACCCCCCCTCTGGTGCAGTGACCCAGGGTGCTCCTGCTGCAACTGCAAGGCAGATGGGAAGTGGCATGTTTTCTGGCCAGTGCCATCAGGCTCATGTGTGAACCACCCCCAAGCTCCCTAGGCAGCCTTGGGGTTCCCTCCACCCTCGCTTGAGGGAGCTTTGACTAAATCCTATTCCTTTCTCTCAATCGATCACTCCACCCACCCACACTGGGTGCTTGTGAATCTCAGGCTTCTGCATGAAGGGGAAGCCCTAAAAGCCCACAAAGCGTGGGGAACAGAACCCCTCTTCCTCCTGAGGAGGTGACCTCCAGCCCAGGCTCCTCCAGGATGGTCCTATATGGGAGGTGACTGTTGGTCCCTGCAGAAAACCATTGCCAGTGCCCTCTTCCCTGGCGGCGCCGTCCTCGGGGGTGCAGGCTGGGTTGCACTGTGGAGGCTCACCGAGGCAGCAGCGGATCTAGGCTATAATTAAACCAGACTGTGAACATATTGTTCACGGAAACCTTAGGAGAACATGAGTCATGTTGGTGAAGTGAATCACACAGCTCAGTTTCCATTTTTATTTGCTATATTTGAGGCCTTTAGACTTCAGCTCAGGATTTCTGCTCCCTCCCCAGTTCTCCCTCTTGGGGACAAATCCACAAGACTGGTGATAGCTAAGGGTCTGACTTGGCAGCTAGGCAGGAAAAGAATAGGAATGGGGGGGGTTGGTCAGTACTGAGGGCTCCTTTTCATGTGTTGATGCCTTTCCTGCTGCCAGGGGGCAAAGAAAATAAAGGTGGAGTGAAATCTGGCCATTTTGAGTATTGCTAGTATGTGGGAAAAAATTTAAATAAAATTTGGTGAAGGGGAGGAGGTTCAAATTCTGAGTTAGAACGAAGTCTCATGACCCATATGCAGCTTTTGAGTTAATTCAGCTCCCAGGACAGGTAGCAGATGGCACAGACTCGTGACCACACACAGCCCCTGGCACCTAGCAGCAGACTCCACGCCATGCCTAATCTCTGGGTCGCCGTTTCCCCCTCTGTGGAACAGACGTGATAACATTTACCTCGGAGGGTGGCTGTGAGGGCTAATGAGTAAAGATGCATGAAGTGTTGAGAGCAGTGCTTGACTCAGCCAAAGCGCTAACATGCTAGTTTTCATCACCAGTGTCACCACAACCAGCCCTTGGGCGGCATGGCTGAGCTCTCAGGGAGCAGCGCTTGGTTTGCTTTCCAGAAAAACACAGTCAAGAGATTAGGCAAAGGCAGATTCACAGCCTGGGAAGCTTCCAGACCCACCCCTGCATCCCATCTGATCACTTGTGTTGCAGGCGAGGAAATGCAACTTCATCGCACACACTAGCAGAGCTCTTTCATGTGTCCCCAAGGAAGGTCCCACTACACTGGCATTCTTGGCTAAGGAGCAGTTTCTCCCTTTAGGAGTTCTATCGGGTGGGATCTGCAGCATAGAGGAGTGATCGGAAACTGCCACTTTGAACCATACCAATGCTATGAAGGCAGCATCCCCACAGTCATTCTCTCTCTCTCTCTCTCTCTCTCTCTCTCTCTCTCTCTCTCTCTCTCTCACACACACACACACACACACACACACACACACACACACACACATTCAGGGCACAATTCTAACCATGTCACTTCATT
>NW_004955586.1:563396-564986 GCF_000276665.1 Chinchilla lanigera
AATTCTAACCATGTCACTTCATTTGGATCCTCCCACTAATCTTAGGAGCCCTGCTCCTATTTGCAGATCCCCTATTTAATGAAGAGCAACTCAATTTCACGGATACCCCACTTTTGCCAAGAAGAATCTTCTCAGCATCCCATATTCCCTAGGTTTAGAAAGATTTTTGTCTCTCAAGTTGCAAGTGATAAATCAATTTGTTCTGTAATTTATTGATTGGAGATGAACATAATGGACAAATGAAGTTTCCATTTAGCATGGGATAAACTATGTTCTCAAGCAGAGGGGCTGGGACTCCTGCCAAGAGCAAAGAAATGTGACATTTTTACTGGCCCTAGATACCTTATTTGGAGTCCCATGAAGGCTTTATAAAATGATCATACCTGATAGACACTTGTTTAGATGACTGCCCTCCTAGGAGGTTCAGGGACCTCAAGGAGGGAGCAACAGTTGGGCAGGGGGCTCATGTCTCACTTTGCTAGTCTAAGCACCTCTAAGGTAATGGCTGCGTAAAAATCAAGGGCAAAACAGTCCCAGAGAAGCAGAGCCATAATAGCTGGCACTGGGAACAGAACTGGAACCCCAGAATGCCACATTTCTGGACAGAACTAGAACCCCAGAATGCTGCAGAGTCCATAGTTCGGTCCCTGCCCTTAGAAGTTGGAATCTAAGGCTAGAAGGACATATTCCTAGAAGGGCAGGAAGCCTACCACCTCCAAGGGGCCTCCAGAAGAACACACCCAACAAGCTTCCGGTTCTGGCCATACTAGGCCCATGGGTTCACTAGACAGTGAAGCTCAGCCATCCTCACCTAATTAGCTCAGTATGGCCCATCAACAACCCTCACTGATGTGTTCAGAGAGAGTAACCCTAAGCTGGGATGAAAAGGATCCATGTTTCTTCCTTTAGAATGTTGGGTGTCACTCTGAAACCCCAGTATTTTATAATGAGCACTTGGAAGAGAGTCAAAAGGACACTAGTTCAACTTCCCAAATTTGACACTTAAAATTTCATGTGGTAGAATTTTTAAAAGCCCTATAAGTTCCATTATAAGTCTGTTTGTCTACAGTAGATATTAATGAGGTAGAAAATGAAGTAAATGATAATTTAAACTTGAAAAAATAGAGAAAAATCTCCCCAAAACAGTTTATAGACATTAATATGAATAAAATAAAATTAAGTATATCAATTAATCAAAGGTGATTTAACCAAATATACCCAAAAGAGTGACTATTAGAGTAAAAAATCTAGGTATATGCTACTTGGAGGAAAAAAGGACAAAAATTGAAAATAAAGTGCCAGAAAAATGTCAAAAAGAGTGTAGATAAGGAGAAAGTTAAGACTCAAATCCCTAAACAGGATTGAGGTAAACCAATATGGTGAAATTACCATCAGAAGCAAAATTCAGCCTCTTTTGCAACCTGGAATCCAGATACTTGGAAAATAGCTTGGTAAAGAAGAAAAAAGTCAGGGGGAGAGAGAGAGGAAGAAAAGGAGGAAGGAAGGAAGGAAGGAAGGAAGGAAGGAAGGAAGGAAGGAAGGAAGGAAGGAAGGAAGAAAAAAGAAAGAAAGAGAGAGAGAGAGAAAGAA
>NW_004955586.1:565086-571222 GCF_000276665.1 Chinchilla lanigera
AGAAAGAAAGTATCTCCAGGAATTGGGAAGGAACTAACAGGAAAATTAGAAGCTACTAAGAAGCTGTAAAAACATCACAATACAGAGAAAAGAACAAAACAGCCTGAAATCTCATCCCAGCTCTCATGGGCAGAGGTGGGGGGACCTGTTTCTGTAGACACAAAGTAAGCTCCCAGGGTTGGGAGCTACAGGGACAAATGGCTGAGTTGGCTAGTGGCACTGGCCCCAAGAGGATCCTATAGCTGTTGTGAATTGCAAAAGTAGCATGGGATTTTGCTCTGAGGTGACTCTACACAGCAGGTAACAGAGAGGGAATCCATGATGGTGCACAACATATTGCCAGAGACTGTTTAATCAGGTACCATTTCAGGAAAGAGTTATTTAAGACCAAGACTCAGAAAAACTACAAAACAACTTCACTTCAGGGTTCCTAGTATGATACTCCCACAGTGACTTTGATGAGAGATAGCCATGGGAGACAGTTATTACTATACATTTACTAGTATAACTAGTAGCAGACAAGGAACAGGCTACACACAGAATCCCAAGAGGTTTAAACTCAGACCAGGAAGGACATGGCCCTCTGTGGTGAGCAGGCCTGGCTTATGCTATACTCAGAAATGACTAGGTCTGAAAGTGCTGGCATCAAGTACAGCAAGATGCTTGAAACCTTGCCCTGATGCCTACAGATCAGAGGTCTGATTGCCTTCCCCATCTACCAATATGAGCAAGGACATACTTCAGCTTGGATGGTTGTCACAGCCTGGGGTAATGGGAGAGTGGGATATTTGGAAGAGGACGGCACCTCACAAACTCACAGTCCATAAAGCTAGGCAGAGAGAACTGACTTGCTGAACTCCAAAGTTGCAGATCCTGGAAAGAAATCGTTCATTCAAAAAGATAGAATTTTGTGTTTGTTTATTTTTAAACTCCTTTTCTCCTCTCTCTCTTCACTAATTTCTTGGGGTTTTAGAAATTTTCCTTTTTCATTTTTTCTTATTCTTTCTTTTCTGCTTCTTTCATTTTTCACTTTGATTCTTCTATTTTTTATTCTCCTTATTTTTATTTTTTGTCCTTTTTTTCTTTTATTGTCTTTTTCTTATTTGTTCTTTTCTGATTCCTTTATCTAATTCTATTAATATTTTTTTACTGCTTAACGGGATCCTTTATCTTACTTTTCTCTCCTGTTTCTCATCATTAATTTTTGAAATTTTTTTCTTTCATTCTCCCATTCCCAACCCCCTCTATCTTTACTAGTATAGCCATTAAGCTTTATTAATCTTTAGATAGTTAACTCTAAGTTACTACTGTTGAATTCTTTTTATTGTTAGTGGAGGTATAGTTGTTGCATTTAGCAGATATTTACTGTATGCCAATATTTGACTTGTTTTAGTGTTTACATGAGAATTATAGATTTCTATGGTTAGGGGTGGTACATTATTGGTTCTTATGGTATATCAAATCAAGTTTGTCTTAGACATTACTGTTGCTGTTTTCTTGCTGTTTGTTGCTATTTTTGAAAATTTTGTCATTGTTGCTATTTTTAAAGAGCAGAATATATATTTATTGGGGGAAAGAAAGATTCTGTCTGAGAGACAGACAGAAGGGCTCCCAAGTCAGTTGCTTATTTGTTGCTATTAGTAGATTTTTCTGTATGTCATATCCACATTACGTTTGTATCACTAACAATACTGTGATCCATTCCCAAAAAACTGGGTGCTGAGTCAGTTACTACCAAATTAATGGAGGTGGCCAGATCTTGGGACAGAGGTAAAGGCCTACAGTTAGCCACGCCTAGAATGCATCATTGAAAACCAGACACTAAGAGATCTCCACACTAGCAACAAAATCTTTCCACTGTAACCATTCACAAATCTAAGTATAAAAACAAAAAAAAGCAAACAAAAACGTGGCCACAAAATGTCTCTAAAAACCCTGAACTCCCACAAAGCCAATTTGTGGGGAATTGAGGTGAAGGAAAACAAAAGCCACACAGCCAAAGTATTTGAAAGGATAACAGAGGATATTAAAAAAACAAATCAATAAGGTGCTCAATGAGTTCAAAGAAGATATAAGTAAACATAATGGATGTAATAAATGAAACAATCAGGGAGCCTACAGAAGACACTAATAACAAGCTAGCTGAACTAAACAAAAAAGATACAAAACATGAAAGATGAGTTTAACAAAGAATTTGAGTCCATGAAAAGGTTTCAAATAGAAATCCAGGAGATTAAAAATTCTACTGAAAGTATGGGCAGCAGAAGTTTCCAGTGTGAGGAAGATAGGGCTGTTATCAGAGACCACTTATTCAGAGATATCTTAAAAACAAGACAACATAAAAATGGATCCTACATCTGCTAGATAACACAAAGACTAACCTAAGTTTAATTGGAATAAGTGAAAATCAGAAGACAACACAAATAGGATAGAAAAGTATTTGTTATGTACATGTATGAAATTTCCACAAGAATGTCATTACGTACTACAAATATGCACTAATAAAAACTAAAAGTTTTTAAAAGATTAACTATACACTTAGTAAATCTGAGGATCAGGATACCTTCTAACAGTGATTTTTTTGAAGGAAACAGTTTCCCTGAGGAAAACTCTTGGAAAGACTCAAGAGATGTTCACTGTAGAACTGTTTTTAGTAGTGAAAAAGTAAAACAAAACTAATTGTTCCAAATACAGAAACTGACAAGTAATTTTGTTCACATGATTAAATGTTTAGTTAAAAAGAGATTAGATCTATGCATGAAAAAAACCTTAGACAGCCATAGTGTGTTGGCACGGGCTGGGCTGAATGCTGGACATCTTCGGGAAGCCCAGTGAGTCCAAGCTCTGCCTCCCTGATCAGCATGCAAGGCAGACGAAACCTTGGGCACCCTCTGGGGCCTCAGTGGCTACCCGCCACAACCATAGTGTGTCCCCCCCCAAGGCTCGGTGAAACCCTGGACATCTTTAGGAAACCTGGTGAGTCACAGCTTTCATCCCTGACCAGCGTGCAAGGCAGGCAAAACCTCGGGCAACCTCTGGGACCTAGGAGGCTCCTTGCCACAGCCATAGTGTGTCTTCTGGGGCTGGGCCGAATGTCAGACACATTTAGGAACCCGGTGAGCCACTCTGGTGCCTCCCCACTAGGATGTGAGGCACGTGGATCCCTGGACAAATTCTGGGGCCTTGGTGGTCACCTCCAGAACAACTCACACCTCCCTGGTAGCTCAGCTGAAACCTGAACACAGTCAGCAGTCTGGGGGAGCTCACCCTCACCCCTCCCCTTCCAGTGTGGGAAGCAGGCTCTAACCTGGGCAATGTCTAAAGCCTAGGTGAACTGGACCTGCATCCTTCCGCTACTCTTGGGAAGATGGGCTGAACCCCAGACACTCTCAGGAATGCCGGCAAGCCTCCCCCACCCTTCCCACACACTCCTGGGACCCAACTGAATGCAAGAAAGGTCTGGAGCATCTGGGACCCCACCTTGCCACTACTCACCAGCACAGGAGCTACACTGAGCACTGGGGATCTTCAAACTCTCACCCTGCCACTCACACACAATCAGGAGTGAGACTGCACTACAGGGAGTCTCTGGTTCTTCAAAAAAGACAAAACGAAGGAGCAAAATGCAATACAAGACCTCCACACCACCAAAAACAAGGCCAGGAGGCATCAAAACAGAAGATCCTGGAAGTCATACACCTGAAATTTCTGAAATGATAGCAACTGAACTAAAGAAACAACTCCATCAGGCCATAGAAGACATCAGCTCAAAAATGATGACTCAGGTGAGAAAAGAAATGACAACAATAATGAAAGAGATGTTCAGCATATCCAAAGATGACATAGACAGAAAATAGAAGAGCATAGACAACTCAATGAAACCTTCAGGGAACAATATACAAAAGAACTAGAAGGTATGAAATAGATGCAAACAGATATCCAGGAACTTAAAAATTCCATTGAAAGCTTGGAAAACTGCCTGAAGGAGGCTGAAGACAGAGTTTCAGACCTTGAAGACAGCATTGCCACTAATGAATGTGAAAGGAGGGATCTCTTAAAAACAACAAGGAACCAGGAAATAACAATTCAACAACTGCAAGACGAAGCAAAGAGAAACAATGTCAGATTAATAGGTATTAATGAAACAGCAGGCATCAACACAAATGACATAAAAAGACTGTTTGCAGAAATACTAGCAGAAAATTTCCCAGGTATGGTAAAAGAAACGGACATCCAGATAAGTCAGGCATATAGAACCCAGTTATCATAACCAAAATAAATCTACACCCAGACTTAGAGTGATAAAGATCCCAGAAACTCAACAAAAGCTCAGAATATTAAAAGCTGTTAGAGAAAAGAAACAGATCACCTATAAAGGAAAGCCTATCAGAATCATGGCAGACTTCTCAACAGAAACCATCAAGGCAAGAAGAGCTTGGAGTGAAGTATTTCAAGCACTGAAAGAAAACAACTTCCAACACAGAATAATGTACCCTGCAAAGCTATCTTTGAAATTTAATGGACAAACACAATATTTTCATGATAAAGAACAACTAAAGAAATTCATGAGTGCCAAATCAATCTTACAAAGAGTACTAAAAGATATACTAGACAGAGATAAAATAGACCACAACTTCAAGAACAACAACAAAAAGGAACTAACAAGTACAGCAAGCAATTCAACAAAGGGAAAAAGGAGGATCCAATAGCAGGAAAATAGCATGACAAAGATAAGCCAGTACATATCCATTATAACCATCAGTGTGAATGATCTCAATACACCAACCAAATGAAGTAGACTTGCAGAGTGGATTAGGAAACAAAACACAACTATATGCTGTACAAAAGAAACACATTTAAATCAAAAGGAAATTCAAAGACTGAAAATTAAAGGATGGAAAACAATACTCCATGCACCTGGATCCCAGAAAAGAGGGGGTGTAGCTATTCTGTTTGCAGACAATGTGAACTTCAAGCCAAGAACAATCAAAAGAGATAAAGAAGGTCACTATATACTTGTGAAGGGGAAGCATCCAGAGGAAGACATGACAATCATAAACCTCTATGCACCAAATATAGGAGCACCCACCTATATAAGACAAATTCTAACAGACATGAAAAATGAAATAAGTAGCAACACAATCATAACAGGGGGACTTTAACACACAGTTGTCACAAGGAGATAGATCAACTAGACAAAAAAGTGGGAAAGAAATAACAGAACTCATCCAAACGTGTGAACATATGGACTTAGTAGAACTTTACAGTGTTCCACTCAACAGCATCAGAATACACATTCTTCTCAGCTGCACATGGTACGTTCTCTAAAATAGACCATATAAAGGTACACAGAACATGTTTAAGTAAATGCAAAGGAACTGAAATTATCACATGTATACTATCAGACCATAGTGCAATGAATTTGGAAATTAATGACAAAAGAAAACACAAAAACTCCATAAACAGTTAGAAATTGAATAACATCCTCCTGAACAACCAATGGGTCACAGATGAAATCAGAGTAGAGATTAAACACTGTTTACAATCAACTGAAAATGGAAATACAACCTACAGGAACCTGTGGGATGCAATGAAAGCAGTCCTCAGAGGGAAATTTATACCAGTGAACTCCCACCTTAGCAAAACAGAACAAGCACAAATAAACAATCTTATGCTGCACCTCAAGTTCCTAGAAAAAGAAGAGCAAGTCAAACCCAGGGCCCAAAGAAGGCAGGAAATTATAAAGCTCAGAGCAGAAATTAACACAATGCAGACTAAAAAAACAATTCAAAGAATTAATGAATCAAAGAGTTGGTTGTTTGAAAGAATAAAACAGATAAATCCCTAGCCAACCTTATCAAAAAAAAAGGAAAGAAAATACTGAAATACATGCAATAGGGAATGAAAGGGGGAAAGCACTACAGATCCTGAAGATATTCAGAAGATCATCAATACC
Organism: Chinchilla lanigera; assembly: GCF_000276665.1. Classification (NCBI taxonomy): domain Eukaryota; kingdom Metazoa; phylum Chordata; class Mammalia; order Rodentia; family Chinchillidae; genus Chinchilla; species Chinchilla lanigera. The sequence continues at coordinate 571,043 of NW_004955586.1, forward strand.
TACATTGAAAATCTTTACTTGCATAGAATGGAAAACACAGAGGAAATGGACAGATTTCTAGATACATATGAATTACCAAAGCTGAATGAAGAAGATATAAAAATGTTGAATAACTCAATATCAGCCAGTGAAATTGAGAATGAAATTAAAAGCTAGCCAATGAAGAAAAGCCTAGGTCCT